>NC_056747.1:653725091-653730091 GCF_019279795.1 Protopterus annectens | reverse complement strand
CTCCATTCAATAAGACTTGGACTGTGCTCTCCAGGCAGGGTGATATTACATTTTCCTGTTGTTGGATTCAAAACACCAGCTAGAACATGTGGCTCTGTGTTCAGGCTAATCTCCATACCACTGGCAAATGTGACTCGTAAGGATCCATCTAGGTTAACTCGGTAGGTTTTCTGAGTGTTGTCTGTAGAATACAGAAATAGTAACATGAAATAACACCTTATAAAAGAGTCTGGGAAAAATATTTTACATACAGTAAAAACAGCATAACCAATATTTTTGTAATTGTATGATATAATCATGAATGTAGCCACAAGTGCGCACAGATGCACAGACACACACACACACACACACACACACACACACACACACACACACACACACACACACACACACACACACACACACACCTCAGAGTACATGTTTCTGGACAGCATATTAAATCCTGAAATAACAAACACAGGCAATAATAAGTAAAATAAGGAATAGTTTAGTAAGCCTGCTGTTTAAAACAATCTGCAGCTTAATAAAATGAAAGCATGATAAATATGCTTGTCTGCTTAACAAAATATATAATTTAATAACATAAATTCATCATAAGTATGTATTTTTTATTTAAATTCTATTCCATGTTAATTGCACATAGTATTTCAAAAAAACATCCACCATCACTTACATGGTATATGCCTGGCTATGCTCCTGTATACTAATAATTTGGCCATTTTTATGCCTTATGACTATCTATTTTACAAGATTATTACAAAGTAAAAACAGTGTATAACTGACACAACAGAACAGATTCAGCACCTTGATTTTCTTAATTACCATGCATAAAACTCAGCAACTGATATGAAAAAGTACCATGTAAAGTAACAAAAAAATCTCCTTCTCTGAAAGCACTGCCATATTCAACTTCCACTTCATACAATTAGTCTGTGGATTACTCAGTACTAGTAACACCACGACCACACATCCTCCCTCCAGACCTGACAGCCTTCCACATTCCTTCTCATGAAAGGTTCATAGGTGATTACTAGGCTAATGCCACAAGAGCCTTTACAAGTCTAGCCAATAATACCCAGGATATGACAATATTATATCTTAATTCTCTGGATATGGGATGGGGTACTATTGGGATAGTGGGTATTTGGGGTTTGGAGCCCAGAGTCTTTTTACAGACTGCCTGTTTCCATAAGGGACATGGACAGCACCCTAGGAATGAATTTACAGTTCCTCATCCATTTATCCAAAATCTTTTCGAAGAGATTGAGGGACAGGCTTTGTTTATGAAGATGGAACATTTTAATTACCAGCCTACACTTCAGAGAAGTATATATCAAACAGGATTGGTCCTAACACTGAGCCCTGTGGGCCACCGCTAATAACAGGTTTCTTATCAGAAGCGGATTCTCCTCTCTGGACAACATGTGTCCTGTTAGTGAGCCAATTTGCTATCCATCTGAAGAGGTAAGGGTTCATGCCTAATGCAGTAAGTTTATCTAGATCCCTATGTAGAGGATTGTGTAGCAAGCTTTGGCCAGTCTAGATAAGTGGTACTGTTTTACCCTCATCCATGACCCTGGTGACTTTCTTGAAGAAGTTTACTAGATTGAGCAGACACAACTTCCCTTTGACAAAGCCAAATTGGGTTTGGTCCTGTGTTTGGAGATTTCTTATGTCAATATTGATCAGGTCCATGATAATTCTCTCCATGGCCTTGCAGAAAAGACTGGTCAAGCTTATGGATCTGCAGTTCTCTGGGTCAGTTGATAGGCCCCCTTTGTGCAGAAGGACAATGATTGTAGTCCTCCATTCTTCTGAGACAAAACCCATACAGAGGGTGTGGTTAAAGAGGGTTTCTAGTGGCCCTGATAGATTCTGTTTCAAGCTATTTAAGAAGCATCTTGGAATGTTGTTGGGACCCATGGATGCTGTGCTTTTGGCTTTAGCAAGTGCAGTTAGGGCTTGCTCCCTCATAATAACCAGTAGGGGGATGGCTGTGGGTATTACTTTGGATGTGGTAGGAGGTTATTGGGGGGGGGGGGTTGAACTGTACTTGTTAGCCAGCAGGTTTGCTATAGTTTCAAGGTAAGTGTTATCATGATTAACTTGGCACATTGTTTAGTATTTCACCTGAGGTTACGAACATAATTAAAAAAATGCCTTATGGTTATCTTTCACCTGAGAGGCTATCTTTGTCTTCTAGTTTGCTTTGGCAGATTTGACTTGCTCTCTAATTTGTATTTTAGGCTGGTGAGTGTCTTTTTCCACTATTTTGTTGGTTCCTTCTTGGCTTCAGGGAAGATTTTTTTTTCCTTTTGCTGAATAGCCTGTTTATGCTAGGGGCAGACCAGTGGTTTATTTTTGCCAGTAATCATAGGTTTCACTCTGACAGGTACTGCCTCCTCAAGGCAGCTATGTATGTGTTTGTACAGTGCTTTTGTGTACAGCACAGAGTAGGTTTCAGTTTCATCCAGGTTCAGAGGGGCTTGGAAGTATAAGCTGTCATTTAGTTTGAGGTAACTGGCCTCAGCAAAGTTCTTAACAGGTTTGGAGTTTGATGGGGGTTCCAGGTTAGTTTTCGTACTAAAGGAGATCATTTTGTAGTCAGATCTTATCAGGGAGGAGTTACTACATGAGAGGAAGCAGAACCCTCCCATGTTTGTGAGTACCAGATCTATGATATTTGTGCCTCTAGTTGGGGAGCTAACTAGTTCCTCCAAGGTGTTGCATTAACGGAATCATTTGAGCAAATGAATTATGGATTGTATAAGTCTCCCAGTTTATGGAGGGGTAGTTGAAGTCACCCATAAGTATGGTGTTAGACTAAATGTTAAGAGATTCCAGTAGGTTTAGGTAGGAGGTGTGTGTTTTCACACTCATGTTAGGGGATCTGTAGCTAGCAGGGTTATGATAGGGGTTTGCATCTCTGGTTAATTGGGCATGGAGGAGCTCAAACAAGTCATGTTGTTGGATCATTCTAGGAGTGTACTTGTCCTTTATGAACACTGAGACACTTCCTTCCTTTATTTTATCTTGAGCTGAGGAGGATTGAAATGTATTGTAGCCTTTGACAGCCAGGCTGCTCTCCATGGTCCTGAACCATGTTTCTGTAATTACACATATATCTGCATTCACCAGTCCTATTCCCCATTTAGGGTTGCCACCTTCTGCTGTGTCCAAAACCTTATGGAGGCCACACCCCTAGCACCATCCCATCTCTGTATATCTCTTCTCTTTCTCCACCCACATCCACACCCATTGTCCTTTATGAACACTGAGACACTTCCTTCCTTTATTTTATCTTGAGCTGAGGAGGATCAAAATGTATTGTAGCCTTTGACAGCCAGGCTGCTCTCCATGGTCCTGAACCATGTTTCTGTAATTACACATATATCTACATTCTCCAGTCCCATCCCCCATTTAAGGTTGCCACCTTCTGCTGTGTCCAAAACCTGATGGAGGACACACCCTTAGCACCATTCCATCTCTGTATATCTCTTCTCTTTCTCCACCCACATCCACACCCATTTTATGATGTAAATGATCATGTCAGGGGAGGCAGAATTTTCCTTTTAAAAAAGCCGTTTCGAGTTAGAGTTTTAACAAATGCCAGCATTCAGTTTGTTTTGTTGATCAAAATGCCAACGTTTGCACAGTGTTTTCCAGACTACCAGACACCCTTTCTGATTTCTAGATAGTATGAAAAAATCCTGATAGGTGATAAGATTACTTCCACTTTAAAAAGACACCTTTCACTCTAGCTCCTGACAATGTGCCCGCTCAATACGATAAAACAACTGCAGAAGCCTTAGCCTACCATGTTTCAATCCATATTAATTGCTCCACCTAAAAAACGTGTTTCTCATCTCTGGAAAAAGTGCTCCATTCTGCTACTTCACAAAGATGGTAACTCTAGTGAACTTAATAATGATCCCATTGTTATACCTACCCTAGCCAAAGATTTATAGAAATGTATACAGACACAGCTAGTCTCCTACCTCACTCAATAATCTCTTCTTTCCCCATCTCCACATAGTTTTTGCCCACACCACAGTGCCACAACTGCCCTTCTTAGTTTCATTAACACTGTTAGCATAAATAGAAATGCAAGTAAGCATGTATTAGACCTTTTACCTGACCTCTTAAAAGCATTAAATTCAGCCTCATATCATATTCTCTTACAAAAACTCTCTAGACTTGGCTTTAATGACTCATCACTGTCCTTATTCCACAGCTACCTTTCTCAGATTTCAAGCTGTCAAATGACAGAATGCTTACTCATCATTTCAATCTGTATCATTTGATGTCCTCCAATGATCTATTCTTGGCCCTATTCTCTTGCATGGATTCCAAAATAACCTCAGTAAAGCAACTAAACATGCCACCATCATTTAGTGTGCTGAAGATTTAATTCATAGGTTCACAGGTAAGTACTAAGCTAGCTGCCCTTGTGGGGCATTTTAAGTGCAGCCAGTTTCCATTTTTGTGCTTGAACAAAACCTATCCCCATTGGTTATAGACTGGCCTTGCCCATCCCATGGTCAATAATTATATATTACCCTTAATGAGAATAACTGGGATTGTACCATAGATAATTTGAGGGGTCTCATGCATGGGATAAAGCATTTAGGCACTTTCTCTGTCCACTGGTAGTACAGGGGACAGTTCTGGGGTAAATTTTCTGTTTCCCTACCACAGATCTAAGCTGTGCTTGAAATGGACAGGGATGAACTATGTTGTATGTGGATGGGGAGTTTGTTCCAGAGCAGTGGAATCTTATGCGAGATATACGTGTACCTCTGTTTGGTTGATGTTGCAGAAGAGGTTTAGATTACAAAACCAAGGATTTCTGATGTCATTTGATTTGGTAATGGGCAGTAAATCTACCATGAATGAGTCAGAGGATGCCTTGTATGCCAGACACAGTTTGCATCTTAGCAGTCTGCAGGATACAGTATATAGTGACAGGGCTTTGAGTTGGCCCATGTAAGATATATTGT
>NC_056747.1:653632591-653720091 GCF_019279795.1 Protopterus annectens | reverse complement strand
CAGATATCATTTGTAAGGCTTCACTTGTTATGAATTTTTTTTCTGGAGCCCTAAAATTGCCCCATTAAATATATTCTTGCCAAATATAGTAAGAAAAACATAGCAGCCATTGGGGAACAACAGTTTAGTAAGACATTTTCTGCAGCTTGTTTTAACATTATACACTAATTAAGGTACTGAAAGGCTTTCAGGATTATACCTCCTAAAAGCTCCTGCAGAAATAAAACATATAAATATTTTTATTGCAAAACATAACAACTCTTTAGCTGGAGGCTTACGTTTTTTTCACAGCACTGCAACTGTTCTGTGAGCAAGTTTTTAATGAACAACATTACTGTATGTACCTTCTCTGATTTTACATCAGTAATTTCAGTATTCCACTTACATTTTGTTCTTTGTAATTTTATGGTTTAATCCTTTCATTGATCTGACGCTTTCTGTAATTATATGAGTGCACTGCACAAATGTTTGCTTACTATCAGGCTTGTCTCAGTAAATTACTTTTGTACAAGAACAGACCACAGTAACTTAAATGCCTTTCAATTTCTATCGCTAACAACTATATGTTCAGAGCATATAGCAGTGATATTCAGCAGTATTACTGATTTAAGTCAGCAGTGAAGGACTATTTCAATAACAACTTATCAGTCACCTGAAACTGGACAGCGACAGTATTTCTGCTTTACTGCTTTTGTAATCAGCTGATCTCGCCTGCAATGAAGGACTGTTTTAATATCAACTGTCAGGTCATGTGAAATTGCACATCAATAGTATTTCTGGTTTTCTATATCTGTAACTAGCTGGCATCTTTCAAACCATTTGAGTAGTGTTGTCTTACAGTACAACATTGGAACTGTCAAAAGTACATGGTTTGGCTATTAAAACTGCATTGAGTACCTCATCCATGTAAGAAGGGTGAAAGCTTTTACTTCCCAATAGCTATCACTGCTCATTTTCTGTTACCTATATTATCCTGTTCAGGACCAGAGGGAAGCTGAACTGTACCCAGCCAGTCAGGTAAAAGGCACTGAACAAGTCCTCAGCAGGCCACCAGTATATCACAGGAGGCAAACAATCTCTCTCTCTCTCACACACACACACACACACACACACACACACACACACACACACACACACACACACAAACAAACACACACACACACAATCTTCAAGTAACCAGTTCATCTATAAGCATGTCTTCAGGCTATGGGAAGAAACCAGAGTCCTTGATAAAAGCAAATGTAGACAGACACAAGAAGAACAAGCAGATGTCATACAAAACCTACTTCTGCCAGGAACTGAATCAATTAACAAAATGCTGTGAAGCAAACATTTAAGAATACCATGGTGCAACTCTGCAGTTATTTCAAAGATTTGTTTTTAATTTGTAATGTTAAAACAATAAGGAGGTGATATTTTTTGACTGTTACTGGTGAATATGGAAAGTGCAGCTTCTTGCTATAAAATATTGCCAAAATGGCCAATGCAAAACATTTTCCTCAGAAGTTTAATTTAGCTACATTTAGAAAGCAATATATCCCCATATTTCAAATCTACTCTGTAGATGCAATTTGTACATCTCTGTATTAGATTAATATTTTGTGTTCTTTCAAATTTGACTCACCACTTTCTATTTTTACTTCCTCAAAGACAGATGTGGCTACCTTTAATTCTCTTGGAAGAAATAAATAATTACATTTTTTAGACTAAATTCAACTTAGGAAATGTTACAAACAAAATAAAACATGAAGATGTCTGGGATATGCTGCAATAATAATGACAGGGTTATTTATGCTGTTGTGTTCCACTAAAACATTAAATTCTGACATTTCTCAAATGTATCCTGTGTACAAACTGTGGTGTTATGGCTAGAAGCAAGATAAGCAAGTTTAGTATTATTCTGACCATTTTGTTTTAATCTCAAATGTTTAATTACAAACAGTTTACAGGCTTTGTTCTGAAGCAATTAGGCAAAACAGAATAGGGTAACTAGAATAAAATCACAAACAGTACCTTAGATTATATGTGATTTCAAGAGATATTATTTTTAATATTAATAGAACTTAATGTTGCTTAAGTGAGCATATGGATTAATTTGAAATTTAGTATAATCTTATGACATCTTCAAGGCATTTAGAAAATATAGCTATAAATGTACTATGTTTTTCGTTACACATAATCAAGCAGTTACTAGTGTGCTTGAAATGTGAAACTTCATTTGGAATTCAAAAATATATGTGTGCATATATAATTATTTGAAATGAAATAGGATATTGACAGGCAATGTCTGCTTCCAATATAGCTACTGCTAATTTTATATAATTTAAACAAAACATTTGGTTATCTGATAGAACAGAAATTTGAATGCCATCATTACTAACCTGTTTGCATCAGTTGACAATAGATGATGGCTGCAAATGCTTGGTTGTTTATTTCCTCAGAAAAGAAAAAAAGATGCTCAGACAACCAATGATTCTCAGAGCTAATGTACTCATTAATCATGGCTTGACCAAGCTACATGTACATTATCAGCAGCAATAGAATCTGCGCTACAGACTGCAACATAAATTAAAGCTTAAACAATGCAGTTGCAGTACAAAAGATGTGGTATGAAGTCTTTAAATGAAAAATCTGATTGTTTTGCAAACCATTACATCAAGAAAAAAGCATTTCACAAGTGATACACTTTTGTGCAACTAAATAACAATTAATTTACTTTATCAGTGAAGGACATACATTAAATTAAAATGTCCAGCTTTCTTCTTTGGCCATATTTTGCTCCCCACAGTTGACCATTAACTGCTTCCTGTGTATTTCTCGCTTTTCATCCACCAGACTTGTCAAACCTGACTTATCCTCAAGACTAATTATGACTCAAGTGTGAGGATTGTGAATAGATCATGACACCTGATGCAGTGTAATATTACCGCAACAGAGTGTTTATCCAATTATCTTCCTGGTCCAGTGTGCACAGCAATATCGTTTGCATAGATCTTGCAATGGGTATTAGTGCCACTCCAGCCTTTACTTCTGTGACTGTTTTACTTCTATTCTGCTTTTAATTGCATATTAAAACTTGAAAAGAGACCACAGCTTTGTCTCTTGTGAGTCAGAGAGAAATTAGAACAGGTCAGTTAAGGCTAATCATCTGTGAACTGAGGGGGTGAAGCTAAGAACTAAACTTTCTATTTAAGGAGTAAAATAAAACATTTCAAAGCTTTACTGGAAAAGCTCCCCCAGACTCTGCCACTGCTTGCTGTGAAGGAAAGGTTTGTTTGCTTTTGATTTCTTGTATTTTGTATTACTTTATTGCCTTTTTCTATTTTCTATACTGTGATTTGTTTTCTTTACACTGTGTATTACTTGTATTCTGCTTTTAATTGCATATTAAAACTGGAAAAAAGACCATAGCTCTGTCTCTTGTGAGTCAGACAAATTTTTTCCAACTCTCACACTCTGTTACTGTTGTGTTCTGAAACATCACCGTCTTTCTAGAAGCCTGCCCCTTATGATAATTTGATCATATATCTCCTTCCCTCTCTCCTTTCACTGGCTGGTGTGAGTAAGCACAAAATTATCATTTTGTGAAATCACTCCCCTTCAACTATTTAAAGTTATTGGCCATCTCTCTGTATTCCATAATACCAGAATACATCCCGTTTCAATCTTTCTTGCTCTTTTAAAAATAGTAGCTCTCCACTTAGACAGCTAAAACTTAAGTTACTCACTTTCATGTCTAACTGCCTAGTGCACACTGCAGTGTTTAGGATAAACCATGTTTTTCATCTCACCTTTAAACATCTACTGCAAGGCCACCAGTTATTGGACAGCCAACATTCTGCCTCTCAGTAGTCATCTTGGGATTAGTGCTTCTGTTTTCTTCTGGTGAGAGTGTACAGGGACATAATTTGCTGTTGACTGCTGATCACCAGAAAGTTTAATAACTGCTTTATAGGTGACAGCTTGGAATCTGTGCTTATATTCTCATCCTGGTGAAAGAACAGTGCATTGATTCCTTACTGTTTCTGGTTGGAGAGTCAGTGTCTGTGCTTAATATTACTGATTGGTCTGGTTGCTATTCAAGGCTCTACCAGAAAAATGCTACAAGCCTACAGGCCCTTGCATCATCTGGGACAAGACTGTGGATCACCAAGCAGGCTATGGCCTGCTTCTCTTCTTGGGATTGGTGGTAACATTTTGCTTCTGGTGAGAGAAGAAGCAAAGGAGCATTGTATCACAACAGAGTGAAGCTGTTGTGAGACCAGCATTAGCAGTAGCCATTCATGTGACTCACCTCTTTTCATCATTCTTGGCAAGCTAATTATTTGTTTTCAGTAAGTACTGCTTGACTTGTTTCTAACTTCAGAATATCTGCTTAAATACTTCATCCTTAAATTTTCAGGGTTTACATATTAGTTTCCCCTCAAGTGTTTGGCAGTGCTCTGTACAGACTCAGACACTTTGAGTGACATTTTTCTTGTAAAAATACAATTGAAATGTCTCCAATACCTAGTTGCACACAGGACAACTAGTTTGCAGTGGCAAGCGCTGTCCACATAGTTGCAAATTGGATACTCCTGACAAGTGATTGATATTCTCACTTCAACTGCATAATCAATAAAAAAAGGGTCTGTTGTCATGGATATGAACTTTCCTACTGTCTCTGTTACCAGCTTGGTGGATATGGGGATCCTGAGGCAATGTAGAAATTGCCTCATGTTTACTGACAACTAGTTAATTTTTAAACAAACTGATATGGTATGTGAGAG
This sequence comes from Protopterus annectens, assembly GCF_019279795.1. Classification (NCBI taxonomy): domain Eukaryota; kingdom Metazoa; phylum Chordata; order Ceratodontiformes; family Protopteridae; genus Protopterus; species Protopterus annectens. The sequence goes on along the minus strand of NC_056747.1, from coordinate 653,715,322 downwards.
ATGTATTTACTCAGTCACCGGAGGCAAAGCTCTCAAATAAAAGTACTCCTAATGTCAATAAGGTTGTCAGTAGTACACATGCTGCACCCATCACGCACAATTCAAAGCAGACATATAGACCCACATATACTGAGGCACTTACATGTAACCTTCCTAAACCACAAAGACCTCCTAGATGAAGTATACATAACAAATACCCTCAGCAACCCCAAATGTGCTTTTTGAAAACACCCACAGCAACACATAGAGCTACATCTCATGGAGCCTCAACCTCTAAGCCCATAAGGCAAGCCACCACACAATCCAATATTCTAGTCATTGGAGACTCCATCATGAGACACACTGATGTCCTTCTCAAAAGGCTGCATAATGAGAAAGTTACAGTCAGTTGCTTATCAGGGGCTAGGATTCACCACATTACACATGCACTCAGGTCACTGGACCATAATTACCAATATGACTCAGTCATAGTCCATGTGGGACTAAACGACTTGAGACATACCACCCTAGACTATTTGAAGAGAGACATCATGGAGCTCTCAGAATGTGTGTCTCAGGCTGGTATGAGCCTAGCATTGAGCAGCATTTTACCTTCTCCAAGGATGATGCCACAATACGAACAAAAGATGGCTGACTTAAATAATTGCCTTAGTTTCTGGTGTCATTGTAAAGGGGTGCAATACTTTTCAGCGCGGAAGGAAATAGTCAACAGACCACGCTGCTTTGCCAGGGATGGTCTGCACCTCTCCCCTCTAGGCTTTCAAATATTAGCTAAAACAATGTCTTCCCCCATAGTGCCTTTTTTAGACAATGCCAAACTGAAAGTACTTCCAACACAGCAAATCAAAACCAAGAAAATCTAAATGTATTACTGCTCAATGCTAGGAGTCTAAACAAAAACTCCACTCCCTAGAAGCTCTCTTTATCCTAGAGAATTTTGATGTCTATGTGGTTACTGAGACATGGTTTAAAGCCGCTGAGAGCACACCAACAGTGCAAGTTTATAATGCCTTCCAGACATTTAGGCCAACTGTTTCACAGGCAGGGACTAAGGCTGGAGGTGTCTCTATTTACATCAAAAATAAATATACTTCAAGGCTGGTCAAACAGGACAATGCACTTGAGCTGCTCCATGTTCAGATCACCATAGGTAAAATCCAATACCACTTCCTTGCAAGCTACAGGTCTCCCTCTATGACCCAGGAAACCCATACGATGCATTTAAACTTATTAGAAACACTAACCATCTGACCCAACACCATATTCATGGGTGACTTTACTCTACTATTAACTGGGAATCCTATACATTGCCAAACGTACATGCACAGAGATTCCTGGATTTTGTAAACACAAACTCCCTGGACCAGATAGTCAATATACCAACCAGGGCTGCAACCATACTGGATCTGGTCCTTACTAATATGGGAGACTGCTGCAACCCCCTACTGTAATTCCTTCCCTGGTAAGGTCAGACCACAAAATGGTCTCCTTTGAAGTAAAAATAAAACCTGGACCCCCAGCTAAACCTGGAGTATTCAGGAACTATTCTAAGGCTAACCTCCTGCTATTAAGTGAGAACCTGGCAAAATTGTAAGCCCCCATAAATGCTGTGAACACTTCTGCCTTTTGGAATAAGTATACACCGCTCCCTTCCAAGGTTCTGGTTCAATTTACTATAATGTCCACCGCCCTCTCTACACACTTATGCACCTTTTAGTATTCATATGTCACAGAGAATATACTCTGCCCCTCAGTCTATCTCCATGGCATTACAGGAGGTCTTGACACTAGAAAGTACAGCTATGCCCAGTACAACACACAGTTCTGTGAAACTCCTGTTCTTGTAGACACACATTACCAGGTGCATCAAGTGACCATATCCATAGCAGAATCATCTTCAGAAATCAATTATTGTTACAAGTGACACTTCCACATTTCATGTCCTTCCCCAGAAGTGATATATTATTATGAATTGGTGGTTAAGGCTGCAGTTCCTAAGGTATAGGGTTTGATTCCTTCAACTCTCATTTGCCTACTGTCTGACCCTGAGCAAGTCACTTAACCAGACAGTGCTTTTGGACAGCTGGAAATTTGGGCTAGGCTTGTCAATGATCTCCTAGACTGTAGGCCTAGTAACTACCTGTAAGTTACTCTTCCCAGGTGTCGTTTACTATTATAAATGACTCCTCCACATACAATATTTTTCCCCAGGTGTCACAACTCTTCCTTGTATCATATTCTTCTCCCAGAAGTGATTTCTTATTCTGTGACCCTCTTTCATGCCATATCCTTCACCAAATATCTTTTATTATTGTAATGAATCCATTTTCATACCATATCCATTTCCAGCCATCATTTATTATTGTATCACCCCCCCCCCCATATAGCCTAACTGAATGGGTAGCTCTCCCAGCGGTACACATTTTCCTATTTGCATAGTACACCAGGTTGTCTGACCATGGCATACCTTCCTTAGCCACTAGTAGCTATATTGAGTAATCTCCCCCATATAACAGTCTGCCACAGTAATTTTCAGCCTCAGACTAGTCATTACAGCACCAGCTATATGAGAAACCTTCATATAAAACAGTAACCTCATCTGAATCATGTATTTAATACAGAAATTTATTTAGGTTCCCTCCTCTTAGCACACATCTTCGAAGAATAGTAATTTAGTATATATAAGTGCCCCCTCCGAATACCATACATGTGTTTGCACACTACAATAGAAGGAATGAAAGTTCCTTCTCCAATGTGCACGTTTCCAGTTAATGTGATTTTGCAAGTGAATGAACCTCTCTCCCTGCAGATTACTTATATGTAGTTGTGTAGTAACAGTACCCTGTTTAACAATGTAGTACATTTGATCAGGGCTGGTGGTATAATCTCATGGGGGACAATATTTATGTAATAATTGTAGTGCAATGACAACACCCACCACACCTCCTGGTGACAACACCCCCTCCAAGTATGTATTCCATGTCTCAGTGTTACAAACCAGAAGAGCAGATACCCCAACAATACTGTGGACCTCTGTTGTACAACATTTGCCAGCTTTAATAATTTGCAAAGCGTCAGCAGTGGGCCTGTTTGCCTGCCTGTTCCACTGCTGATGCTTTGCAACAGCAGTGGGGTTGTTTGCCTGCCTGTTCCACTGACAAGCATTGTGAACATCAGTACTAGTTTGCAATGAATTGCATATGCAGACATACATTGAATTGTTTGCAGCCAGCCTTCCATCTGCACAATCTGAAAGCATACTTGCATTTTATGTAAGGGTTTTGTAAATTTTGACAATAATATGTGTGCATTTCAGAATTTTCAGTGTTTGACTCTCATATTTTCAGATCTGTCATTTTCTTGTGTTATCTCATGAATTTGGCAGCAAACATTTTTAGATCTTAAAATTTCACAATAGATATACACAGTTATTGCCTTTGAACTTATTTATGGGGGCATTTGAAGGCCATGCACCAAATCTTGGGGCATATATTAATATTCAAGAGAAGACGAGAACCTAAACCCTTAACTACTTTCATTCTTACAGGGAAGAAGTTTATACTGTCAGGTTCCATGGTTATCTGCATCGCATGTCCCACAATATTAGTACATATAGCAAATATCTGCCACTGAATAAATACTATTTTAAATTCTGAAAAAAAAAAACGTAAGGAAAATGGTTTACAAAACTATCTCCTCTGACACTGCAGAGTACAGAATGAAGAGTAATACAACAAAATCCAATCTTAGGGCTATATGTTACACAGTGTAAACAAATGGGCTCAGTTGTTTTAAGTCAGAGCAGAAATGTACAATGTTTTTATAATGACCGTGGCATAGTAGTGGCAGAATGTAGACTACTGTAAGGTACGTGAAAGGTATATGCCCTTTTCCCCACTGTACTGCAATTAGTATATATATAGTTAGGTGGTGTGTGCAGGGCATAGCTCCCTACCTAGTCTGGTTTTATATGGTCCAGTTTTCAATTTAGTATGTTGAAATTCAGTATTATGGGTTTCAGTCTTATGGGTTTCAGTCAAGTGACTTTTCAGTCTTTTGAAATTTCAGTCTTATGGTTTCATTCAAATGCGTTTCAGTCAAATGAGGTTTCCATCATATGATGGGGCTCCATATAGATATACGTATGTATCTATACATATCTGTATGTAAGCAGGTGTTTTATGTGCTTACATGTTTACAGGTGCCCAGAATATTGGTTATGAATAACAAGATGCACTGACAGTCTATACAGCTATTTTACTGTTATGTTTCTTTCTTTGAGTCTTCAGTGCTGGCGCTGGCATTGATGGTCTTTGCTGAGCTTTGATTGTGTAGAGGGGAGGGGCACAGAGAGTTGCTTTGATTGTTGTTTTCCTGAAGTGCAGCTGCAGTTCAACAGCACTGGCACCAGCAGCAGAGAACTGCAGAGGGGCTTGTAGGAATTACTTTTATTTTCATTTGCACAGTATTTTACCTTTCTTCGCAGTTTGCAACCATTGAGTTGGTGGTTTAATTAAGGGGTGAAGAGATTGCAGCAGGATTGCCCCTACAAAGAATGTTTATTTCATGGCACACTAAGTGATACATGGAAAAGATAATACACACAAAAAGCCCTGCTGGCTATAGATAAAGAGTTGCTGTACAGTTAAAGACCTCTTCTATCTGGATGTAGTGCACTGCAGTGCTATGGAAGCAGTACTTGTGAGAGATCACAGCCCCTCCTGCAAACACATGTGCACATGTGCATATACACACATGCATAAAAACAATCACATACTGTTCTATGACTTTTACTGCTGAGAAGTGCCATTGCCACATCAATAAAAAAATCAATGTATTTATTTATTTATTTATTTATTTATTTAAATGTGTTTTCTGAGGTAGAGCACTGATCCAATTGGACCAGTCTCCTGACAACCAGGTGACTATCTGAGCACTTAAGCACAAAGATAAAAGAATCCGCAGAATGCAGGCAAACATTATGACACATTTGATAAGAGAGGATGTACAATCATAAAAATAAAGACAAAAAATGTGTAAGGAGTTTAACAAAATAGTTTGTTTACTTTCTATGATCATGGGGTGAACATGTTTTTACAACAATGTTGGTAATATGATTATTTCACAAGAGTTTAATTACTTGGTATAAGCCAAATTATAGAATAAATGTTAATAATATGTCGTTGAGCAGAATGGAACAGTGAAACATAATGAAGTGGTTAAACACTAATTTGGAGAGAATACCTACAACATTTACAACAAGTGCAATGTGTAAAAAGGAAGAAAGGAAGTTGGGGAATGGGGCATTGTGGGATACTATGGATGATCCATTGGGAATATGACTGTAAGGCATATTGCAGAAATTACAGAATGCAGATAAGATTTAGGTAAAGAAGTCAAGCAATATTTGAGGAATGGAAATGAGTACACTTTGCATCTTTTAGAATACATTTGTGAAATTCTGATCTGAATTTTTTTAGGACTGAATCCCTTTAGTAGTAGTGAGGAGAATGCTAAAAACTTGGGGCAACAGAAGAGATGAGAAGATGTCATTAGTAATATCTAGTTTTGTTCATGAGTTTGGAGTAAGTGTCTTGATGAAGGAATTGATCTAGTCTCATAGCTGTAAGATCTAAATGTAATGCAGCCAGCTAGGATGGGAAAAGACTCTAGAGTTAAGCCTGAAACACGGAACTCGGCAATAGATGGGATCTTTGTTTTACCTGTAGCTATTTTACTTTGGTTAGAATAAGACAGTAATGTTTTCTTTTGAGGGGACTCAAACTGCAAACTCAATCATTAAATGCTTGTAAGGATGAAAGATTCTTCTCTGAAGCTATGGCAATTACAAGAAGAGCATATTCTAGTTGGGTTTGGAACATCTCTCTACCATTTGCATATCTGCTTTCTGGTAAGAGAAAGTGAGAGACCTTTGTTAAGCAGAAGAGTCCTGTACTAATTTTGTTCTTAGTTATGGTAATGTGATACTGGCAGTCTAAATGGTTCTCAAGCCAAACACTTAGACACCTAGAGTAACTTGTAGTTTCTAGTTTGTCAAGGTTTTCGCACAAGATGCATACACTCACACACACACACACACACACACACACACACACACACACACACACACACACACACACACACACACACACACACACCAATAGTGCATATGCATTCACATGCAAACACAACACATAAAGCTGTTAAAAGTTGCCTTACGACATTCTCTGAATACTGCTGCAAGTGATGTAACACAGTAACACTATCACTGTCCAGATGGGCATCAAAGGGCAGGACTCCCACAAGAAACACACAATCTAGGCCAATAACAAGGTGATACTCTGTACCCCCATGACATCATTCACATAGCATGAAGCCCAAATTTGTTGCAAATGAGCATCTGTATGCAGAACTACTAACAAATTACAGTTCATTCACTTCCTGAAGTGTAATGGGCAGACCTGCATTCTACCGCTAATACTGTTTGTCACAGCTTGAACAGACATGTCCTATGGGAACACAATGTAGGCAATAACCACACAGTTACACACAGGCAGTACATTCCCAAGGCTGCACAGTACAGCCCTGGTGTACACCCACACTGTACAACTGTAAGTGCACCCCTTACATTCTGTCATCACTCTGCAATGTTCTATCCAGGCATGTCAGTGTGACATTATTACACAGACAAGTAAAGTATTATCTACCAAGGAGTACAGCAGAGTCTTATATTTAAGTATAGCTTGAAGACATTCTCAAATGTGGCAAGTCAAGAAGAGATGCTGATCATAGATTTTTTTCCACATACACATAAGAAAACTAACTCTTGTGTGAAGTGAGTCTCCCAATCAGACACTTTCTGTGCATTATAAGAATAGGAACACGCGGTCTGCACAGCTGAGGAAACTGTGAAGTGACAGTCCTTTTCCCTCAACACTACCTATGCCTTCAGTATGTGTAAGGGCACAGCTACACTAGGTGTCCTCTCCTCTCCAGTAGATAAATGTGCCATGCACATATAGGGATATATACTTTGTTCTAGTGAGTACCCTGTAAAGTGTACAATCCATCCCAGCCATAGACTGCAAAATATGTATGCAGAGTCTTTCTTGGTTTACTTTATTCCTAATATAGACACTACAAGATGCACAGTGTTCTGCCTCAACAATGTTGTCCTGTCACCCCCCATCAACAGTGATGGTGTTCAGTGTGCTACTGAAATGACTGGTGTAATGAGCTACTCAGCGCTTCATAGTAACAAATGTTTATACTGAACTGCTGAGTACGTCACTGCAGTGAACAGTATACTATGCTGCTGGCTTCTCCTTACAGCACACTGACCAGTTCATGACAGGCATGTAGCACTGATTCTGAGCTGCATCCCTCTTGGACATATGAGCACGATAACCTCTAACCTCTGTTCTTGTTTAACTCTGGAGTTATGGGAAATTCAGTGACACGGCCATCTTTTACTTAATGTACATTAACACAGAACTGAGCAGTTATGCTGTACTTCAGAGTACCCCACTGAGTTCTTCTATCAGCCCCTTTGCTAATGCAGAAAGTTTAATAAAGTTGTCAAACACAAATCGTATACAAGGCTTAATGGTCACCTGTGATGGGTGATTCAATATGAATAGGGTTTTAATGCAAAACAAAGAAATGTCTTTAAATTTCACCTTTTTTGTCTGTCAGTGTGCTTTAAGGAGAAGTCGGCAGCAAAGTATACAGTAGATCCTCCGTTTTCCTCAAAGTAGTAATAAAAAGTGGTGTGGTGGCTTAGTGACACTGTCACCTCATCTGATTACTCTGACAGTTCACTAGAAATGCCTGTAAAAAGTACATCTTGTTGGTAAAAAGCTGCTCTACCTTACCCCTTTCCTGTCATCCCTGTTACCCACTGATAATAGGCATACAATAATACATATATTCAGGAATGTGTAAAAAAAAAAAAAAAAAGTTTTGAATTATTTCTGTCAATGAATACTTCTGTTTAATTGCTGATACTGCACTTCGTCAGCGTTTCTTCTTTTTATTTTAGACCCTGCTCCTGCTATTAGTTTACAAACAGCTGCATTGTACATAGGTCTTTTCTACTTGTTAGATATTAATATATTAATATTGATTTCAAATTATTTCTCTTCTTCTCTAGTCAGTAATTCTGTGATATGCTTTCATTTCTCAAGTGAAATGCAGAATGAACCTGATAGGATACTGTGCAATGCAGAAGAATGCTGCAGCAATGTCAATAGTCTTTCAAACTATAATTGTACTACTTGGAGCTTTTCTCCCCGGGCCTCCACTGAAAATGGGCACTTGCCCAGCTGGACCTTCCCAGTAAACAAATGTAAAATAAAATAAATAAATAAATAAACAGTGCATTTTCAAGGAAAAACAATGTTTTTTTGCCACTGAGGAAATATAGCATTCTGCTATGCATTCGGGGAGAGTACTCTGTAGTGCAAGTTAGAACCTGGCTACAAAAACACAAACTGGGGCTCCTCAGAAGTCTAGTTGTTAAGATTTACTCTCTCCCCCCTATAGCTTGTGCTTGATTCCTGGTTAGGGAATTTCAATGGCTTTTTTTAGTCTGACAGCACAAAGGATTAATACAATGGCCTCATTCCTATAATCAAGGGTTTGAGTCCCTCAGCCTTCATTTACCTAATGTGTGATTCCGGGCAAGTCACTTAACTAGACACTACTGAAGACAACTTAGTAACTGGATTAGACTCTTCAATGGTCTCCTTTACTGTATGCCTAATAAGTATCATTAGTGAATCTACACTACTGAATTGACATTAAATTCCTTATGGACTGCTAATCTATTGCACTCTGCATTCATTTAGAATTCAAATGACTTGAAATCATCCTGGGAATATAATTGTTTTTCACATGACTATAAGTGCAAAGTAGGAAAAAAAGGAGATTGTGAAATAAATTACAGTGTTTTCTAAGTCTGTGGAATGGGGTCTGCCACCTTGTGATACCACTCCTGTTTAAAAGGTTCAGCAACTTTTTTTGTGAATTCACAACTTTATCTAACTTTACAAAAATGTTGCTTTTTTTGATGAGATTCAAGGGAAAGTGACAAAAGGAACCGAACTGGTAATTTATGAGGCACTGTAATACATCAAGCTAGTATAGCTTGATTTCATTCCACTGTTGTATTTCAGCAGCTGGTGTATTCAGGATGCTCAGAGGGTAGCATATTAAAGATGAAAACCATCATCGTTCAAGGTTTTCATCACCAGAATAACTTAAAAAGAAAAATCAAAAAACAAACTAGAAAATAAAGTATACTTTGTTTCATTTAATATTTTAGATAAGAAACAAGATATAGTCAGTTTAATTTAGTTAACATTATACCAAGTCAACTCTAACTGAATGACTAAATGTGAATTATAGAAGAGGTGCTAGAGTGTACATTACCTGCCAGAACGAAATTAATTCAAGGTCTAGTATGCCATGATTTATGCAGCCTTGTTCAAATATAATGGACCTCACTTCACAAGTTGCTCATCTTTGCTTGCCATATAGTGAAAAATGTGTTTTAACAGTTTCATCAGAATTTATGCATGCAGCTTTAAATGAGATTCTACGCGTACGAGTCCAAAGCTATTATGTATTCGTGGGGATTTGTAGTCACCAATAAGTATTCACAGGTTCATGCAAATTCCATGAAATTACTGGGACAAGACAGGGAATGATGGTTTCTCTGAGTAATGGGAGGAACAATGGACAGATTTGCAATTCTAAGGCAATTAGGTAGAAGGCAAATTTACCTTCTGAAGCATAAAGCATGACATTTATTTCCCTTTACTGACACAGATAAGAAAACAGTATAACTGTGCATCTGTTTTGAAAAGTAACTGGTTTAATATTTAGCATTCTCGGTATATTTCATAAATAATCAATTTCAGTTTACTGGATGTGGTAACTTAGGCCTACAGAAATCTGATGTCCCTTTATAAGGTGACAATAATGCATACAAAAGTTAACTCAATCATGCTCATGTAGTATGGGAGGGGAGATATGATGCAACTCAGTTAAGGATTGTCACTCGTCTGGTCAGGATAAAACACAAACATTCCTGGGTTCAGTTCAAGCAGCTTTATTACACACAAACACATCAGAAATGAGGCTTTGTAACTTAAACTTAAATAAACTTATAAACAGACTGACTACCACACTCATACATGTTAACACTCTGGCTGTTCTCACAAAATGGCACTGCTGCCTGCACATGCTCACTATTTATATGCACGTGCCTACATCTGAAATGCTTCTTAAAGGTACATGCACACACACTGATCTACATCCTCCCTCTTTGAGAAATAGTCAATATACTAGATGACAATATTCAATTACATGCAATCCACAGGAATGGTCGTTTGATGTGCAGTTATAAAGAACTAATTATTTGACATGCAATCATACAAAACTAGACACACACAAAACAATCATGTCCAGGTTGCTGTGTATTTTACACTAGGTCTGAAATACGAGTTGATCATGTAACATAAAAGTCGGACTTGGATCTAGCAAATGGGACAGTCTTCAAGGAATGTTCAACTTTGGGGACAAGTGGGACATCATCAGGAATGGGAATGGATACTGAGACGTTCTTTGGTATGAACATTGTTAGGGTTGCTCTGAGATCTAAAGTCTGTATCACAGGTACAATGCTGCGATATCATTTCTGGTACAGGAAGGTTTCTCCTGTATTCTATACTCGCAGATTCCACTAAGTAGGATCTCAGCTCGGCACATATACCTCTCACTTGACCAATTTGATCAAAGCCTTTCGCCATTTGCATCCTCACTGTCTCTCCTTCTTTTAACAGACAAAGAAATCTGCTCATTTATGCTTCTTAAGAAGTTGGGCCTTGATTGCTCTGTTGTTTTTAGCATTAGGCACCAACAAACTAGAACTGATAGGCAAGGTTGTTTTGGTTTGCCTAGATAGAAGTCTCTGAGCAGGCGAGCCAAGTAGATTGTCACAGGGTATATTTCTGAGATTAAATAAATTTAAGAAGGTATTGGTATTATCACACTTTGACCTCTCTAGTAATTGCTTTGCAGTTTGTACTGCATGTTCAGCAAGGCCATTCGACTGTGGGTATTCAGGACTACAAGAAACATGGATAAAGTCCCACATATTTGCAAAGCTCTGAAACAATTGACTGGTAAACTGAGAACCGTTGTCAGAAATAACTTTGCGTGGACTACCATGGACTGAGAAATGACATTTCATCTTGGTAATAAACAGCACTGGACATTAGGTTAGGTAGCAAATCCATCTCAAACCAGTTCAAATAAGAGTCTACCAACACTAAGTAATACTGATTGTTCCATTCAACTATGTCAGTTGCTACTGTTGACCAAGGTAGCTCAGGAATTTGACTTAGCTGAAGAGGCTCTTTTTGCAAATGTGGCTTAGTACTGTTGCACACTGAACAAGAAGAAAGCACTTTATCAATGTCTTTCGATAGTGAAGGCCAAAATACTAGTCCTCTCACCCTTCTTTTGACATAATCAGAACTTGGGTGGCCACAATGCAAAATCTGAATGTATTCATGTTGTAAGGAAGTAGAAACAATAACTTTTAGACCTTTGAAAATGATACCATCTTCCATCAGCATCTCGTCTCTGTATGGAAAGTAAGGGTGCACTTCTGGTGGTACACAGGATTATTTTGACAACTATCCTAGACTGATGAAGTGGTTGAGCTTTGGAAAATAGGATTGGTCTTTGTATGATCTCTTAGGTCATCAAGTCTCTTGGTAGAAAAATTATGCACTTCCATGACATCAAAGTCAAAATTCTCTGCATCAAGCTGTTCCATGGTATTTCTGGGTGATGTGGATAAGGTATCAGCCAGATAAAAAAGTTTACCTTTTGTGTAGACCATTTAGAAATTATACTTTTGCAAATACTTGCACATTTTCACCAAAATGAAAGAAGAAAGTTATGAAGTCTCATTTGGTAAATACTGAACTCTGGTTGCCCTTTCTAGTTGGGCATTGTATTATTTTACAATCTAATGGGTGTCAGTTTCAAATTCCTCATCCAGTGAATGACATATTACACTCACACACACACACACACACACACACACACACACACACACACACACACACACACACACACACATAAACATACATACACACAGAGACAGAGAGAAAGTGAAAGAGAGAGACAGACATAGAATCATATAATATAGAGACGAGGGGAGGCTACCTCATCTATCCACCATTTGCAGTAACTCAAAAATCACTTGTTTGCTCATGTTAGAGTGAAACAAGGGGTTCTTGACATTATTGTGCACTGTCTGACAAATGTTTTCCCTTCTTTAATGGTGTGGAAAAGTGGAACTTGTGTAGAGATATATATATATATATATATATATATATATATATATATATATATATAGGATCCGTACAGATCCCCGATGGCACTTTCTGCCAAAGCAGAAATCACGCAACATACATTACCGAAAGTGCTGTTCACCGAAGCAGCACTTTCAGTTATGTATGTTGGTTGTGCCCACACTATGGTGCGGTTAAGGGAAAATTCCCTTTTCCCCACTGTAGTGTGACCTCAGAGTGAGAATATAAAAGTAGGGTGGTGCACCCCCACATGGGGGATGCAGAGGGGCTTGCCCCCCTGCATAAAAGAAGATTTTTTTTTTTTTTTGCTTTTTTTTCGAACAGACTTTAACGAAAGCGCTTTTTCGGTGAAAGCGCTTTTGTTAAAGTGCGTTCGGTTATTGTGGATTTGGAATATTGAACTTTCGTTCAATAGTCCTAGATCCATATATATATATATATATATATATATATATATATATATATATATATATATATATATATATATACATAAACACATACATACATATATATATATATATATATATATATATATATATATATATATATATATACACATATATATATAGAGAGAGAGAGAGCGAGCGAGAGAGAGCTATATATACATATAGATTTATATCACTATAGATATATGTTATGTAAATATATAATTTCAGGAAGTGTGAGTGGCCTGTCCCCCCTTTGTAGGGGTACAGGTGTCTTAACCCTCCCAAGCAAAAAAAAAAAAAAAAAAAAAAAAACTTGTTTTGAATCACCCTGTAAATTATATGCAATGGACAGCTTTTGAAAATTAGTAACTGAGTAAGACAAACACAAGTGATCTAAATTTCTAAATTCTTAATTTTGCACATCATGTGGATTTTGAATTGCTTATAGTTGGGATCATAGCTGAAACTGGACCAACCCACTTATCTGATTTACAAATGAAATAAATAAAACTAAGTATATAGCAAGAGCGCATTTAGCCTTTATTGTCCTTTTGTTCATGTGTATGTGTGTGTGTGTGTGTGTGTGTGTGTGTGTGTGTGTGACTACATGTGCACATGCATACATGCCTGTCTTACAGCTGGAAACCATGGTTTGTTGATGGATGTGGAGACAATGTCATAGCGTATGGAAACCATGGTGTGTTAATGGAGGTGGAGACAACGTCATAGCGTATGGAAACCATGGTGTGTTGATGGAGGTGGAGACAATGTCACAGCGTATGGAAACCATGGTGTATTGATGGAGGTGGAGACAATGTCCTAGCGTTAAGTGTTCTACTCATTAGTCGAGTCTGTAATCGTGAGAGTGCTTATCACATACAGTCTGCTAACTGTCCCCATACGGGGGCAGGGGGTGGTATTTTTCATAGACTAGTTCAAGAAAGCCCATTTACCTGTGACTAGACATATCTGTGGAACTTGACTAGATTTTTTTTTTAAATGGAGGCAAAGTCTCCCACACCATCCCTAATATAACTCAGTGCAGTGCCATCAAATTTCAGAAAAAGTGAATAAATTACTAGTCATATGACTTAATACTATATTTGGGCATGGCTAGATTTTTATCCAGCTGAAGGGCATTGCTCATATTCCAGCAGTTACTCCTCACACTTTGAATAGGCTGCAGAAGAAATACAACTGCTGTTTACACAGCGAGGGAACAGCCTGACTTATGGGGAGGTCATTGATGAGACTGTGTTGGTGCTTCACCTGTACGTCACCATATGTTTGGAAGAGCAATGGTAAAATTATACCTATGTCTTACAGGATCCCACCACAAAGAAAACAACATTGATTAGCTTGGAAAGTTATGGTGTAGGGAGATGGAGCCCACCACCAGAGAGCTGTGGTCAGCTACATTTATCCTTTTAGGTCTTTGGTAAACTTAAGTTTTAGCAAAATAAATAAATAAATTAAATAGATAAATTACAATAACATAAAATAATACTTGACATGTGTGAGGGCGTTTAACTAAAACAAAGTCAAAACTCTTATGAATAATAAAAAGAAATATGTAACATATAAAGGACCAACACAGGTAATTAAAAAAATAATTTTGAATTCACAAGCCCATCTTGTGACAGAAAGAAGAATCTCTTACAATACTTGCAAATTAATGAAGCACTCATACCCCTCAACTGTTCAGATTTTTGCCTCATAGTTTTTGGTTTGTTCCTTATAAAGTTTGTGGTTTTCAGATAAATCACTGAGCAATGACGTCAGCAAGTACTAACACAAAATTGTGTTTCAGATTTCATATCCTTACAAAATGCATGCTAACACAATTCCTATTGTTCTAGCAACTTTCTAAGATTATAAGATCAATATTTAAAATGTGTCCCTATTTTTGGGCCTTTGCCCCCACATTATTTTATGCTTTGTCCAGATTTCTTGCACTAAGAGGCTGACAGCCTTGGAAACATTATGTTCAACAGTAATATAATTTCAAATTAATAGTTTTTTAATCTAAGTGTTGAAAAGAGAGATGACTGTTGGTGGTGATCAATCAGATAATAAAATATAACAGTTTCTAAACCTTCATAGTTATCACTTATAATATGAATACATTACTTCTGTTTACGCACATGTTATCTGTAACAATCCCACTTTGGACATAGACATGTTTAGCATAGCAGTTTCATCCTTTTTTCCCCTCATTCATTTAACATATGCAAAGAGTAATGACTTAAAGGACAGCTGAAGATTTCTCTCTCTTTCTTTGTTAAAATTGTACAAATTCTGTAATGAAGTTTTATTTTGGGGTATCATTTTGAGTAACAGAAATGACAGAAGAATGTTTCAGAGGAATATTTGATGTGATTAATATTTAGAAGGATCCCTACACCAGAGCTGTACTCATTACGTTAGGGAAGAAACTATCTTGGTAATGGACACTGAAATGCCATGATAAGACACTTCAGATGTGTCTGTAATGTCCAAGTCTGCTTACAGTCCAGATAGCTGCAGGAAGCTGGGAATGTTTCCCTGATCATTCTAGAACTGCTGCCTGAGGAAGGAAGCATACCTCAGTAAAGTTATACTCTCATGTCATAGTACAGTTGTTTCCTAAGTAGAGTTCTTCTATAACAGAAGATGCGAGCTGCAGCTGTTATCTTTCTGTTAGTGCACATCCTGGTACAACAGTATTCAGACAGGAATGAGTTACCTCTAAGGGGCAGAAATATCTCAGACTGTATACTGGAATTTTATTTCTCACATTGGTTATTTCAAGTTCAGTATTAATTAGAACAGAACTGTGTAATTACCTTACTAAGATTTACAGTCACATGTTTGTTTGTCTGTTTATCTATCTATATAATTAATTTAACTGGGTTGGGGAATAATCAGCAGACCATTTTCAGTCACAATCTAGGTTAAATAGGAAGTCACACCTTTGTTTGAACATCAAATTGCTTTTCAATAATCAACAGCACATTGAGAGGGATTACAGAAAGTATATTACGGAAATAAAAGTAGACTTAATTCATCATGCAGCAAGGTCTATGTTAAACATGTACTACAACAATTATGTGTGTAAATATACAAAACATTTGCTCATTACTTATCCTGACTTACAAGTTTTTGTGTGTTGCTCTATGTAAAGTGTGCAGTAAAGGAATGATATGTATAAGCACATAAAACATTTGTTTGTCAGTGTGAGCCATGCATGCTTACACATTTTTTACATGCTGCTCTAGGTTAAGTTGATTGCCAGTGGCAAAACAGAAGCTCTTGCACTAATTAATAAGATGCTGGAGTAAATTCTCTGAATATAGTGAATTTAATGAATTTTTATATTACATTTGAGGCTATGAGTTCTAGGCAGTTGGTACAAATGTTGAAACTATTTTTTCCTTTTTACCTTGGAAAGCAGGGTCTTAAAAAGTGACATGACACAAAGGGAATAATTTGATTATCCATGTTGCAGTTTGGCTGCTAGCTATGAAGAGTAGGAACAGTTTAACAATTTCTAAATGAAGCAATTTAGAAGCAGAGCTGCCCTGCCAAGTTACTGGTAGCCAAATGGCTTTTTTCCAGTGATTTGCAATGGTTATTCTCTGGGGCCATCTAAGGAAATTAACCTGCATATCTTATTTACTGTCATCCAAAGGCTGTAGTCTCTAATGCCATTCTGAATGAAAGAGTGGAGCCATACACCCTGTAATTATGCTGTACTTCAGTGTGACTTTCTTAATTTTCTCTCAGCTTTAGTATTACTGATTGCAGGGTGAACTGCATCTCTTTTAATGGTACTGCAATTCCACCTGCCTAGGGCCATGCTAAATCAAACCATCTGCCTGTTAGCTGATATCAAACAATCAATAAGTCATCAGTAAATTATTAATCAATGCAAAAAAATCTCAACTTTCACATGGACATCTATTGCTACATATGCTGTTTGTGTCAGAACTGCTATACTGGCACTCCATACTGCAAATATTACTGGAGGATGAGCACTTGTGACATACCATACTAATACTGCAAATATTACTGGAGGATGAACACTTATGACATACCATACTAATACTGCAAATATTACTGGAGAATGAGCACTTGTGACATACCATACTAATACTGCAAATATTACTGGAGGATGAGCACTTGTGACATACCATACTAATACTGCAAATATTACTGGAGGATGAGCACTTGTGACATACCATACTAATACTGCAAATATTACTGGAGGATGAGCACTTGTGACATACCATACTAAAAATACATGACTAGGTTGTAATCACATATTTAGTTACCAAGTATTATCTTATGGAGGGTTACACATGTCTCTGCACTTCTGAACTAACATGTCATACTATGGCTTTTATCTAATGGTGCGGTACTACCTCAGCACTACTATACTCAGTCATTATAAGATACTGTCTCAGGCAGCAACGTTACTAAGAAGTTGCCAGACACTATTACAGGCAATAGTCATACTCGGAAGTTATAAGATACTATCACAGACAGTAACAGTACTAACAGGTTGTAAGTTACCATCCCAGACAGAAAATGTATTAATGAGTTATAACTTACCATCACGGGCTGCAATGGTATTAATGAGTTATAACATACCATCACGGGCTGCAATGGTACTAAGGAGTTATAACATAGCATCACGGGCTGCAATGGTACTAAGGAGTTATAACATACCATCACGGGCTGCAATGGTACTAAGGAGTTATAACATACCATCACGGGCTGCAATGGTATTAATGAGTTATAACATAGCATCACGGGCTGCAATGGTACTAAGGAGTTATAACATACCATCACGGGCTGCAATGGTACTAAGGAGTTATAACATACCATCATGGGCTGCAATGGTACTAAGGAGTTATAACATACCATCACGGGCTGCAATGGTACTAAGGAGTTATAACATAGCATCACGGGCTGCAATGGTACTAATGAGTTATAACATAGCATCACGGGCTGCAGTGGTACTAAGGAGTTATAACATACCATCACGGGCTGCAATGGTACTAAGGAGTTATAACATACCATCACGGGCTGCAATGGTACTAAGGAGTTATAACATAGCATCACGGGCTGCAATGGTACAAATGAGTTATAACATAGCATCACGGGCTGCAATGGTACTAAGGAGTTATAACATACCATCACGGGCTGCAATGGTACTAAGGAGTTATAACATACCATCACGGGCTGCAATGGTACTAAGGAGTTATAACATAGCATCACGGGCTGCAATGGTACTAAGGAGTTATAACATACCATCACGGGCTGCAATGGTACTAAGGAGTTATAACATACCATCACGGGCTGCAATGGTACTAATGAGTTATAACATACCATCACGGGCTGCAATGGTACTAAGGAGTTATAAGATAGCATCACGGGCTGCAATGGTACTAAGGAGTTATAACATACCATCACGGGCTGCAATGGTACTAAGGAGTTATAACATACCATCACGGGCTGCAATGGTACTAAGGAGTTATAACATACCATCACGGGCTGCAATGGTACTAAGGAGTTATAAGATACCAGTACAGAAGGCAATGGTATTAATGAGTTATAACATACCATCACGGGCTGCAATGGTACTAAGGAGTTATAACATAGCATCACGGGTTGCAATGGTACTAAGGAGTTATAACATACCATCACGGGCTGCAATGGTACTAAGGAGTTATAACATACCATCACGGGCTGCAATGGTACTAAGGAGTTATAAGATACCAGTACAGAAGGCAATGGTATTAAGGGGTTGTAACATACCATCACGGGCTGCAATGGTACTAAGGAGTTATAACATACCATCACGGGCTGCAATGGTACTAAGGAGTTATAACATAGCATCACGGGCTGCAATGGTACTAAGGAGTTATAACATACCATCACGGGCTGCAATGGTACTAATGAGTTATAACATAGCATCACGGGCTGCAATGGTACTAAGGAGTTATAACATACCATCACGGGCTGCAATGGTACTAAGGAGTTATAACATAGCATCACGGGCTGCAATGGTACTAATGAGTTATAACATACCATCACGGGCTGCAATGGTACTAAGGAGTTATAACATAGCATCACGGGCTGCAATGGTACTAAGGAGTTATAACATACCATCACGGGCTGCAATGGTACTAAGGAGTTATAACATACCATCACGGGCTGCAATGGTACTAAGGAGTTATAACATAGCATCACAGGCTGCAATGGTACTAAGGAGTTATAACATATCATCACGGGCTGCAATGGTACTAAGGAGTTATAACATACCATCACGGGCTGCAATGGTACTAAGGAGTTATAAGATACCAGTACAGAAGGCAATGGTATTAAGGGGTTATAACATACCATCACGGGCTGCATTGGTACTAAGGAGTTATAAGATACCAGTACAGAAGGCAATGGTATTAATGAGTTATAACATACCATCACGGGCTGCAATGGTACTAAGGAGTTATAAGATACCAGTACAGAAGGCAATGGTATTAAGGGGTTGTAAGCTATAATCCTAGATGGCAAGGTACTATCACAAAGAGCAAGGGTTCTGTTACAAGATATTATCACAGACTGCAATGGTACTGAGTTGGTTAATTACTTTGAAAGAGAGAAATTACAAGGTTACAGACATGGTATAAGCACGACGAGAAACATGGCTCACTACCCTCTCTGTGAATACAGCACTGAGCAGTCAGACTTGACCATGCTAGTGTTCTCCCTAGCATTCCATGCACCACGTTAGCAAAGGCAGACCTCTGTGCATGTTTGTATATATGTATATGTAGATACCACAAACACACAGACAGACAGACAGACAGACAAACACACACACACACACACACACACGGATTTGTCTTCCCTACCTAACCACCCTTAGTGCAACCACAAAGACAGACAGACAGAGAGACACATACATTCATTCAGCCTCATTCATGTCGCTACAGGCATCAAACCCACATCACCACACTGACAACCCCCCTACACAGCTCTGCTGTACTTACTCCACAAGTGTTTAAAGAGATGCATGGAATAATGTTGTCTTTTAACAGGGTTCACTTTTTTTGCTCCATAAGAAAAAATGTTAATTTTCTGAGCTATTCTCTGAATTGCTTGGTCGAGTAAATTAAGAAACATGAACATTTCTGGGAGAAAGCACATGGCTAATTAGGCACTCCTCTAGGATACTTTCCCAGCAAGACTACTCTGGGTGCAAAGGTACCATTGAGGGGAAAATCTCAGCAGTAGAGCAGTCTCTAAATCAGAAAGGCTTACTGAGATAAAAAAGGCTTCTGCAGCACTGTACGCTTTAAAGATTTACTCACGTTAACAACTTATATTAGTTTTATAAAATGTAGACTATAGAATTACATGCACATTTAAGTACTATCATAGTTGTACTAAAAACTTGCATTCCAATGAGCAAGAAAAAAAATATATTATTATGTTCTTGAAGAGATGCCTTGAATTGCAAGGAACGTGTGTGCTCTGTGATGGAAATAATGTTCCTCATAAAACGTTATGCATACATCATTTGGGAAATGCAGAGATATATACTAGTAAATGGAATGATAATGACAGCAAAGGAATGGTAACATAGGAAAGGATGAACATTATACTGGAAAAAATCAAACGTGAGAGGACAGGAGGAAGAGACAAAAGTATAATGAGACTAAACTGTATTTTTGTAAAGAAAGATGCTCATCTACTATAGTATAAGAGATGAGTAACACATACACGTAGATAAGACAAGACTAGTTTCTCTTCACTTAGACTCCATCCTAATAAAATATTTCAAGCTGTGCTTTCAGGGTCTGCTGAAACCACAGGAAATGCCTGATTAGAAAATGACCTTGTCGTCCAGAAATGTTCAGATGCCGTCCCCATCATTACTAAATGAATGGGATTACTGTTAGAATATTGCAACCAGCAGGGTCTTAATTGGATGGAACTAGCATTATTATACATCTCAGCTGCTGTGAATCAAAGATAACACTAAGATATTTGTCTTTGAAATTACACTACTTCTTTGAATATCTTCTGATACCTTTTATTATGATAGACACATGAGAGAGAGTACAAACTATTAAATCACTGAAACAGGTCACACAAGGACATGTTGTTACTAATTATATGGTGGTGTCTAGTGTCTTATACATAATAAACAGCTGCTCTTTTTTTCCCCAGTCATCTGCCATGATTTGTGAAAAATAGTACAATGAACTTTAAATGTTTGCAGGCTGGAACATGTGGTCATTATTTGTTTAAAATGTATGGTTTAGAGAATTGAAAATTACAACTAGCAAACATGTGATAGCAGACAACCCCCCTTACCAACAACAAAAAAAGGAAATCTATGCAGACTAGTAGTGAGTACATTAAATGCAAATAAATAAATGAATACATAATAAAACAGTTAAGAGTATAGCTGGCTAATACAAAACTACCAGCCATTAGGCAAACTCCAAAATCATTATAAATCAATTAATGAATGGAATTGAGGCTAAAAGATATGATTCAAAGTATAGAACTCTGATGCATTAAACAAAGCAGTCGGATTTACAAGTCAGTCTGTGGCACACAGTCAATTGTATGTGTTTCTCTAATGGCTTAGATAAAAAACAAAATAAGTGAAAAAGATGACTCAGTTTTACAGCTAAAAAGTTAGGAAATATCTAAGACAATATGAGGAATATGAAATGAGTGGCAACCATTTGTAAAGAGATTGCATCTCCAAAGTAGATAAGTGTAACAATGGCAGTGTTTATGAAGAAAATGTCCAAAAGTAGATCAGACACACTCCATACTGCTGTATCTGTTATTCTTTATTTGTCTCAGAACAAATTCTTGCCAAACAGTTAATTCTGTCAGAGCTATTTCAATTCTATTATAACACAGCTAGACAGATGAGGAGACTAAGGCACACACAGCCTAAACGTCACTACTGAATGAAACATATTGTCCAATTTATATACTCTTTTCAACCAATGTTATTTTTAATGTCCTTGTGACTTGTTCTTCTGGTTTCTGTCTGTGTCATGAAAAAGTCCATGGATATTTTGTGCCCTTTTGTGGTCCTCGCTGTATCTGAAGAATTCACAAAAGTCTCTCCATGTCATCTTTGCGTCACTTGACCTGTCTGTATTTTATTTATTTATTTATTTCTGCATCTGAAAGCCAAGAAAGTCAACTTCCTTTTTTCCTATAACAGGATGCATTTACAGTAATGCCCACAGCTATATGTTATTAATATCTAAGCTGAACATAACTGTTCTTGCAAAGCAAGACATATTATGTTGAAAACTGCTGTTTGGCCTTGCACATTTCCTTTCACTGTACGCACACAGTATATTGGGGAAAACATTTTAATTTACACAATATCTATCAATTCCCACTCTTTTTATTTAAAACCCATGAAAATTGTAAGACAATTTACAACTAAATATGATCTTTAGTACTTTGAATCCCTTGGTCTGTTGCAACATACGAATCCCTTGCATTCAATGCTATCTCTTTAAAGAATGTTACACTACCAACAGCTGTTACTTGATTAATACTTTTATTAACACAAATCTTATAATGACGATAAGAGCAATTAATGTGGACACAGCCGTTATTACTTATTTATTTTTAACTGCATTTATGCTTCCTTAAGCAAGTTGTCAGCTACACACAAGCATTTAAAAATCTTGTCAAGTTAATCCTTGCTTTGCAAGGCAAAACCTTGTATTAGAAACAAGCATATTTCTTTTGCATTGCATAATTTTATTATTGCTTTGGGAAAAGAATATTTACAGGAAAATGTGATCTTCTGCACTTAATAGCCTTTCTTTATTGTTAACAACAGTTACTTGTTTGACAGTTTTATAACACATCTCTTCTGTTATATCTGAGATAGCTCCATAAGTTGTATTTGCTATTAACTTTGTAACTTTATATACTGCCTTAGTGGCACCATACCAGTGAACAATTCAGCCCCTAAAATAACACCATTTTCTATGTCCAGCTGTTTTAAAATCTTTCCCTATTTTTTTATCATGAACCTCCCTCTTTTCCTGGTGATTTTCTACCATGTCCTCTGGTAATGTGTGAGTAATGTTCATTATTGGAACTGCATACTCTATGTAACAGAATTTCTTCTCTTTCATTTCTTCCTTAAAAGAAGTATTATGTGTTAACTCCCATGCTGTTTTTATTTTATACTCAAGCTTTTTCCCATGACCATAGTTGGTGTTTTTAAACATAAAACCTGTATGCATAACCTCTACAGAGACTGGATTTAATGGCATTTTTCCCTCTGCAAGGAATGTGGCTACAAACCCAACAATTTGACTTGTTACGTGCCTTTGCAAACAAATTTTGCATGTCCAAAATATATTGAAATCTGGTATCCAATCATGATGTCCCTGTTTGTATGATTTATTATATCTGAGTATCTCTCCCCATTTTTTCTTTGTAACTGTTTTATTTGCATAGATTGCCTTGTTCTGTTTATAGATTGCTATTATAGAAACACATTTAAACTTTTTAAGACTGTTAACAGACTGTTACTGTACTGATACTGTTTGATTGTTATTAACTTACACTAATTTTTATGAACCAACATGATGTACTGCTTTTGCTTGGATTTTTATTAGTTGAAAGATGCTATTTGTCTAAGTTTTAATGACTATGTACTTTACTACCTGTATGTATTGCTGTGTACTATTACCCGGATGGCAGTTACACCAGTTTGACTTATGTTTTTGCTGTACTAGTTTATTTATAAGACTGTTTGCCGTTATATTTTACGTAATACATTCTTTTGAAAATATGACATTACAGTCACTGTTTTTTACCAATATTGATACATAAGCTGCCTTTGGAGACATACTGTACTTTTAATGTGGGGGGGGGTTCACCCTCTTGTTACTATAGAACCTTTTGTCATTTAGGATTTGCCATAGGTACTGCCTTAAATGTTACTCCATTTCCAGATGTAGATGTGGACTTACATACCCAACATTTAATTGCATTGTTTAGTTTTGCATATACCATTTGCACTACTGTAAATGCATTTACTGTATTTGTATTAACTTTAACTTTACATTGTATCTGTATTAATTTTAACTTTATGTCTATATGGCTGTAGGCTATTTGTGTGTTTATTGTGAATCCATCCTGGCTTATCAAACCAGTAAAATCCCCTTTGTTTAATTAATTAACATTGGGTTTTGTATACTAACATTGTCTTTCATTGCTTTAAAAGATCCCTGTACTTTGCTGCCAATTGATAACCTGTATTTTGTTAATTTATTGCTTTAATGCCTATTGCCTGCATGATCTGGTATTTTATAGGGTATACTTTATTTTTTATGTATCCCTCTGTGTTTGTTTTTGTGACTGATTGTCCCTTAATGTATTTTGGTTCTCTGTGTCCACCAACGAAGTACTGGAACTGGTTCTCTGTTAAAGTATTGGAACTGTCGGTCTGTTGAAATAACATAGTAAGTAGTAGGGATCCCTCTGTAATATTAACTGCTGGTAACAGATATATGGTCACAACTACTGGCCAAGGCTCACCACTGAAGAAATGTATTTCTTTCTTTTCTGAAGAAATGTCAAGCAGAGGTTAGGCTGGCTCGCCACTGAAGAAAATGTCCAAAAGTAGACCAGACAAACTCCGTACTGCTGTATCTGTTATTCTTTATTTGTCTCAGAACAAATTCTTGCCAAACAGTTAATTCTGTCAGAGCTATTTCAATTTTATTATAACACAGCTAGACAGATGAGGAGACTAAGGGACACTTAGTCTAAACGTCACTACTGAATGAAACATACTGTCCAGTTTATATACTCTTTTCAACCAGTGTTATTTTTAATGTCCCTGTGACTTGTTCTTCTGGTTTGTGTCTGTGTCATGAAAAAGTCCATGGTTATTTCATGCCCTTTTTTGGTCTTCACTGTATCTGAATACTTCACAAAAGTCTCTCCATGTCATCTTTGCGTCACTTGACCTGTCTGCATTTTATTTATATATTTATTTATTTATTTATTTCTGCATCTGAAAGCCAAGAAAGTCAGCTTCCTTTTTTCCTACAACAGGATCCATTCACGGTAATGCCCACAACTATATGTTATTAATATCTAAGCTGAACATAACTGTTCTTGCAAAGCAAGCCATATTATTTTGAAAACTGCTGTTTGGCCTTGCACATTTCCCTTCACTGTTCAAAGGACAGAATAAAAAAAAAAAAAACATTTAATAAGTACATTGACTGAAAATTATGACGTGTTAACAAAAATACTAAGTCTGAAATTGCATACCATCAAGGAAACAACATGCTCGTTTCTCTAACATCAGCAATTTCACAGTTGTGATGCAATCTGCCATTTGTACTGCTGTTCTAAATAAATTGGCTATTTCAGTGTTCACAATTTCACTGTCCATCTTTCTGAATGGAACCATTAGTAATGACATGGCGATTAAATAGCACACAGATGTGCAATATTTGCAAGACTTCACACCCAAACAGAACTTACCAAAACCAGAGATAATTTTGAAAAATCAATGGTGCCAACTGTATGATAATTAATACGGTTACTTCAGGCTGAAGTGTTATGGTCCTGATGTCTATATCAGGGGAAACATTAGAAACCACTAAGAGAAGAACAGAATGCAGATAAGATTTCTAATAACTAAATACAACAGCTGGCTGCTAACCTTCTCAAATGAAGAAATCCTGTAGACTACGTTCACAAAAAGGATTAATTCAACAGGTAATTCAAATTATCCATAAGCAAAGTATGTCCAGATTTTGAATATAACAATATTAAAAATAATAATATTAATACTCTTAATAGTTTGTTTCCTCAAATAATAATGCTAAAAATCATAAACATTGTAGTAACAGGATTTCATAGTTTTACTTGTACATTGTACCAAGTGGGATTTATTGATTTCTTACCTTTTCAATATAAATATCTCAAAAACGTTTAATGTTCGATAAACCTCTTCAAATTCAAGCTCAGTGTAGCTGCTTCAGAAAAGGTATCGAGCAGTGTATGATTTTATTTTGCCAAACTTTGATGATTTGCCTCTTTGCGATTACCTTTTAATCGCACATCTTTGGAGATATTAAATCGAATGCTCACAGACTTGCATTGTATCAGTAGTTTTATTATTTATACAATGAAGTACTCAAGATTTTGCTCAGGTTCACAGGTGTTAACTAGCCTAAAGACCACTAGAACCTTTAAAAGCCTAGCTGTGCAACCAAATGTAACCTACAAATTGGATTTACTGACTGCCTCTCTCCATCAGAGACATAAGGGCCAGATCACGGGTGAATTTCCTACAACCCATCCAGTGGTCCAAGTTGCACCTAAATAGGGATAGGAAGGAGCACTGCTTCACATGGATGAGGAGCCTGTTCCAGAGAAGGGAAATTCTATGAGAAACATATCTGTCTCTCCAACAAGTCCTGTATTTATGTTGAAAGAAAAATCTAGGTCTTTTAATCTAGTATCTCTGATAATTTGAATTACCTGTTTTTCAGATATGCAAACGATTCATCAAAACAGGGTCCGGGGATGCCTTGTATGGCCAGCAAAGATCACCTCTCAGAAGTCCTTACGATACCAAGTGAAGAGACACAGCTTTGAGGCAATCGGTGTAGGACATTGTGTTTACTCCCTGTATTATTTTTGTAAGGAAGCTTTGTGGACATGCCAGCTGCTTTTTGTGTCTGATCCGATATAAACCAAAGGAGATACTATCATACCTCTCAACCTCTTAAGACAAGAAATCTGGACAGAGCCTAAAATAATTGGGGGACAAAGACCCATAAATCTGGACAGATTTTGAATATTGCTCTTATAAACTTAGAAAGTTGCTAGAATGACAGGATTTGTGTTAGTATTTATTTTCTGAAGGACATGAAGTCTGAAACTCAAATGTATGTCATTATTTAGTGATTCAATTCTCTGTGATTTGCCTGAAACCCACAAATTATATCAATATTTTATGAGGAAAAGACCAAAAATTTGAGGCAAAAATCAGCACATTCAGCAAAAATCTGGAATGTTGAAAGGTATGTATTATACTCTTGATGGGCCTGATAAGGGCCACACACAGTGGTATGATGACCTCTCTGGACCTAGATGCCATGCCTGCCCTTGCTTATAAGTTTAGCAACATAGAAGACTTTTCTTGGTACCATGGACGCATGTTGGTTGGAAGCTATGTTACTATTTACAGGAGTTCCTAGATCCCTGACTAGTGAATCAACTTTTAAGGGTATTTTACTGATGACATAGTTACCTGGGGTGTCAGACATCCCAAAAGGTACTATGATGCATTTCTTAGTATTGAGTTTTAAGCCATGCCTTTAGCACAAAGTGTTTGTATTAGACCTTCGTGAAGGGGTTTGTTTGTCTTGGGGAGATTCAATTACTGCTCCCAGTTTGCAATCATCTGTGAACTTCATTTTCTAGAGGCCTTTCACATTAGCTTTGACATCCAAGAAGTAGATACCAAAGAGAAGTGGGCCTAGCATAGAGCTCTGGAGACTCCACTGGTGACCAGCCACTTTGTGGAGGTGGCTTCACCAGTTCTAACCTTCGGGGTCCTATCAGTGAGCCAGCTAGCTATCCATCATATTATAAAGGGGATTATACATAGTTCTGTGATTCTGTTGACAATGCCCGAGTAGGGCATTGTATCAATTGCCTTATTCAGACCTAGGTAGGCAGTACGTACAGTTTTCCCCTCATCCATTTCCTTAATTACCTTTTCAAAGAAGTGCACAACATTTAGTCAGCATAAACTTCCTTTGACATGCCAAAATGGGATAGATCCAGTGTCTGAAGGTCTCCTATATCCTTGTTTATAATTTCCATGATAATTATTTTCATGGCTTTGCAAACAAGGTTAATGGGTTTGTAGTTTCCAGGATCTGTTGAAGGTCATCCCTTATGAAGGGGATAACTTTTGCAGTCCTCCATTCATGTAGCACAAAGCCCATTTTAATATTACAGTTAAATAATGACTCCAGGGGTCCTAATAAGTCATATTTTAGACTATTCAGTAGGCATCCTGAGATGTTATTGGGGCCCACTGAGGCTGTGTTCTTGGGTTTATTGACTGCAACAAGTACATACTCTCTAGGTATAATTTGAGGAGTTATGCTTGAGGGTATTATTTGGGGATGGTTGGGGTAACAGAAGGTGATGTTGGAACTGAATTTGTCTGCTGTTCACTATATTGGCAGGCTAGGTGAATGTGGCACCATTAACCACCACTTCAGCACATTACTGTGTGCTGCTCTTGAGGTTTCTGGCATAGCTGTTATCTTTAATCTGAGAAAATATCAATCTCAGAGTTGGCTCTGCTTGACTTAATTCACCCTCTTAGTTGCCTATTTATTTTGACAGAGTTTTTTTAAGAAACCATCACTTAATAACTGGTAATTTGCTTTGAAATAGTTTCTAACTGTTACTAGCTTTAATGGGATTATGGAATTGATTTTGAAGGAGACAGCTTTATGGTTGGACCTTATCAGGGAGGATGAGACATGGGGGGGGGGGGGGTTGCAGCATTCTCTCATATTTGTGAGCACAATGTCAAATATGTTGGAGCTTTTTGTGGGTATATTCACTATTTGGTCAAGGGTGTCTGTACTTACAAAGTCCAGGAATCTCTGTGCCTGTAGATTTGAGGTAGCGTAGTATTCCCACTCTATCGATGGGTAATTAAAATCTTCCATGAGTTTGTCTTTATTGTTGCATGACTGTGGAATTAGCATATCTAAGCTAATTTGGTATGGGGGGCATGTCCCCCTGGAAAAAAATCTGAGATTTTTGTTGCTATTTAAGTTTCATATGATTAAGAGAAATCAGTGAAATGCTGTGTGCTAATAAAGGGTGTTTTATTTTACTTAACACAGAGAAGCATATGTTTCACCTTACACAATTTTTCCATAAGATTTTGGGTCATACTTTTTTCTTCCATCAAACAATGCGATAATCACTTTTGCATATAATTCCCTAGTATAGGTATTTGTATAGCAACTTTTTTTTTTTCTCTTTGTCCCTATCCTTGCTGCAAAGAGGCATGTGATTGGCTGTTGACAAAGGATGTCCCCTCACTTCCACAAGAGGTACTTCATTTAAACAGTCCTACCCCTCCATTTGCAGCATGAGTGGTGGCCTTTCCACTGTCTACCTAGGAGACAAAAATCACGCTGTGTGCCCCTGAGTGCACACAAACCCCTCCTTCCATCCCTCCCCCTGCGGATATACAAAAAGGCTATGTCCTTTCACTCCTCCCCCTCCCTGCCTTCCTTTTTCTTCCAACACTGGGTCACTTGACACCTAGAGTACAGTTAGGTATCCATCTCTCTGCTCTGTAGAGGCAGGTGCTCTACAATAATCTGTTGACTTATCTCTCACTTGTTGCCTTTTGCTGACTGTATCTAACTTGTCTTACTAAAGTTTTGCCTTATGTGCACCTTCTCTGACAACAAGATGAATCTATTTATCTATCTATCACAATAACTCTGAAATGCACTGAAGCATGATGCATTTTCAAAAAAAAAAGGAACAGAAACTAAGTATTACTTTACATATGTAGTCCATTAATGTCTGTTTTCAAAACAACATGGAATAATGGCTCCCTACTAAAATGTCGGCACTTGAAATGCTACCGACATGTAGAAAAAAAAGACTGAAAATCCAAGGGAAGAGCAAATCTCAAACATCATTCTTCCCCTTTAAACTTTTTTTCTCCAGGGAGGCAAGCCCCTCACACACCCTAAACTTATATATGCTAACTCTGAGATCACCATACCTTGGAGAAAAGGGAAGATTCCGAGAAATGGGGATTTCAGACTTAGAATATTTTAAGTCTGTTTGACCAATCAGTCTCCATGTTTTGGGAGACACTAAGGCAGATCCTGACATTTCAAATGGTTACCTAGAACAGCACATTGCACTAATACTCTGTAAAGCATACATCTCCCCAACAGATAGTATACAAAAGATGTTTTGCTTTAATACAATGGATGGATTTGTTTTTGATTAAAATGAAGACAAAGGGTTGAAATATAAATAAGCCTTTCTGAAGGGGGGGGGGGGGTTACATTAAAATGAAACAAATATTTTGCATATTTTGTCAGAAGCATAAAATAAGGCTGTTATTTTTGATGTATTCAGCAGAAGCAATGATTTCTCTTTCACTGTAGCTACCGAACATGTTGGTGGGGAAATATTGGGATTTACCTCTCAGACAGAGTACAATACCTGCCAATGGTAGATCAACCCTAGCTACAGTATAATATCACCAGTATCACAGAAAAATGGCTAGGATGAGTTACCTCACAAGTGGTGAAGCCACTAAAAGTACATGTTCAAATCTCCCTGTCACACACAATATATATTTTGTTACATGCCTCAGTTCTAAAGACTCCATTCATGCATTTTTTACTTGTTTGTTATTTTTCACTTTAACCAAGAAGACTTCCCATGTCAGACACCAACAAAACAAGTCACTATTAAAGCCAAAACACTAGTGTGGGTGGACAGGCATGTTTTTTAAAAATACTTTAGGTCTTTTATTTCAGATTCCAAAAGACTTCATCAGAACAAGAAAACAATGCTACCACATATTCTTTTTATATAAAAAGTACAGTTGTGGAAAACCTTACCGAAGCAGATGTCCTACTTTTCACTTTTGCAGTATTCTTCACCTAAGGGATCTCCTGCCAGAAACAGCCCTGAAAAAGCTCCAGGATGAATAGAATGCCCTTAGGGACAACTGGAACATGTGCATCCACAAGGAGGAAGAGGAAGAAGAGCCCACTGGCCAGAAGTGCAAGAAAAGTACAGGGCAAGATGTAGAGCAGATGGGGCAGAATACTGCAACAGTGAAGACAAGGACATCTACTGCTATGGTGAGACTTTATACAACTGTACTATGTTCTTTCAAGTCACTGTTGTGGTATTCATTCCTTAAGAGAGAGTACAAGAGCTCAAAAGGAACACTGGGAGGAAAAAGGCACAGAAGCTACCAGTCCATGCAGGATAGCCCTGGCAAAGCCTTCCCTGACCATGTAAATAACATCCAACATGTAAAGCTTAGTAAATGTATGAACAGAGAACACAGTAGCAGCCTCAAGGATGGGACTGATATCCAGATGCCTGAAAAAAACAACTGCCCTAGTAGAATGGGCCTTTACTAATGAGTTAATACTTTTTCCATGAAAAGAATAACAAAAGGAAATTGCCTTAGAAATCTAGGAGGAGATGATTTGCTTAGGAACAGTCAAATCCAAAGTCCTTGGATGAAAGGAAACAAAAAGCTGCTCAGATTTGGAAATAACTTTAGTTTTATCCAAATAATAGCTGAGCTGTCTATGCAAATCCAAGGTTTGAAGAACCTTCTCACTGGCAGACTGTGGATTAGGAAAAAAAGAAGGAAGGTGAATAGACTGATTAAGGGACAACTCAATGACCACCTTGGGCATAAAAGAGGGATTAATACAAAGACATCCTGTCTCTGTGGAAAAGTAAGAAAGGAGGAACAGCCATGAGAGCCCAGAGTTCAATCACCCTCTTGGCTGATGTAAGGGCCAAAAGAAGAGCAGTCTTCCAGATGCAATGTTGTAAGGAAGCTGAAGAAGCAGGCTCAAAGGGAGCCTGAGCAAATTTTCAAATACAAAACTGAGGCCGCAGGATGGTGGAATAGTCTTCCTGAGATTTCTGATATGAAGGAAGCCTTTAATAAATTGCTTGACCTCAAATGTAGAGGCCAGAGGAGGAGTTAAGAGCAGACAAACTGTAATTGCTAACAGGTGAGCTTTAACCGAAGAAAATCCCAACCCAGTATGGAGCAGATCACACAAATAAGAGATAACCAAAGGATCTGGATCCAGAGTCCATGGATGGTGAATTAAGTGAGGCCAAAGAAAGGGGAACCAAACTTGCTGAGGCCAGAATGTAACAATGAGAATCACCTTGCTCTTCAATCTGATGGCTTTCTTCAAGAAGTGAGGTATTAGTGAAATGGGAGGAAAGGCATAGAGCAGTCCTGAGGGCCAATCGTGAAGGACAGCATCTCTCAGGAACTACCCCTGAGGGGGGATTAGGGCAAAGTAACTGCTGCACTTGTTGAGGGGTAATGCAAATAGGTCACAGCAAGGTTAGCCCCAGTGACAGAAATTCTCCTTTGCCACTCTGGGATTGAGAGACCACTCATGAGGCAGGAGGATGCACCTGCTCAGCTTGTCCACTATCATGTTCGAGCTCCCCGGGATGTGTGTTGCTATCAGAAAGCAGTTGGAAGAGATTGCTCATTGACATATTCTCAGAGCTTCTTGACATAGGGGGTAAGACTTGGTTCCACCCTGTTTATTAATGCACTAGACTACTGACATTGTCTGACTGAATAGCAATCATTCTTAGAGGGAGGGCTGCTTGGAACCCTTGCAACACTAACAGCACTAACCTCAGTTCCAGAACATTGATATACAGATCGGCCTCCATCGGGGATTAAGTGCCTTGGACTGTTCTGCCCAGATAATGGCCCCCACCCCATCTGGGAGACGTCCGTGGTCACTATGGCCTTGGGTTGGGGTGAAACAAACAGTAAGCCTAAGAGAATTTCCTCTGATTTCATCCACCAGGATAAGTCCTTCTTGCAGCGGTTGATGATTTGGATGAGATGCATCAAGGGGTGAGTGAGGATGGAACATTGGGAGGCCAGAAACCACTGGAGAAGCCTCATGTGAAATCTTGCTAGTGGAACCAGTGTGATGGCTGCTGCCATGGATCCTAGGACTTGTAGAACTAATACAGCAGGCACACTGTTAGAGAGAACAACTTCCACCTGGTACCTTACTTTCTGCAATGTGTTAAGAGGAAGGGAAGCTATGCAAGAGGTTTTTTCAGGAAGGCTCCTATAAACTCCAATTGAGTCGGACTTAGTTGGGATTTTGTATGTTTCACTGTGATACCTAGAAGAGCACAAGAATATAGAATAAAATTTCTTGTCTGTTCTTGTAAATGCTTAGTGGGAGCGGTGATGAGCCAGTCATCTAAATAGGGAAACACTCAGAATCCGTGCAGTCTCAAGTGAGCTGGTACTGCTACCATACACTTGGTGAACACCCGGGGGGGGGGCTGTGGTGAAACCGAAGGGCAGAGTTCTGAACTGATAGTGAATGGCTCCCAGCTGGAAGCAGAGAAACTTTCTGTGGGACTTGTCTATTTTTATGTGGTAATACACATCCTGGAGGTCTATAAAGCACATTCAATCACCTCTCCTAAGAAGGGGAAAATAGACTGAACTGTGACCATCCAGAATTTTGTCTGCTGAACAAACTTGTTCAAAATGCTGACATCCAAAATTGGTCTCCAGTCCCCTGTTTTTTTTTTGTACCAAAAAGAACTTTAAGTAGAATCTGGATCTTACCTGGTCTGGTGGGACTTCTTGGATGACTCTCTTTTCTAGCAGCCTTTGAATTTCCAGAGCTGCCTGATCCCTCTGATTAGGTGGAACATTTGGGATTTTTCTTCCTGTTCTTGGAGTGAGAAGGAAGGGGATGTAGTATCCTCTGGCAATGAGCCTTCACACCGAGGTATCTGTGGTTATTTGTCACCAGGGCTAGTGAATGCAAGGATAGTCTTCCCCTGACTGCCTCCAGAGGTATGCAACTGGGCCCCCCTTCAGGATCACTGGTAGGATTTCCCTGAGAAGGAATCTCTGGAACCCTGATTTTGTGGGCCATTTCTGCCACAAGGTTGATGTCTTCCATTGGAGCTCTGCACTCTGCCCCAAGGGGAGCCACTGCCACGTGTGTCCTCGAAAGGCCCTTGGGTTTTCCTGAACCTTGTTTTTTCTCTTCTCTGGTTCCTGAAGTAGGGGCATTGAGGAGCAAGAAACATGCACCCACTGCAGACAGGAGTTTTCCATCCTTTTCACACCTGGCTAAGGTATCTCTGACTTTGGATCCAAAAGGGATGATCCATCAAATGAAGCATTGACAAATGAAAACTTAAATGGCTCAACAAATTCACACAAGTGCATTCAGACATGCCTCTTTATGGCTACACCAGAACCAGCTGCCTAATCGTCCCTTCATCTGCATGCATAATGAGCCTCATGGATGAGTTAGAAATAGATTCCAGGATGGCAAGCTGGGAGGTTACTTTATCCTGTACCTCCTCAGACACAGCTCCTGCAAGGGTATCTGAGAGCTCCTTGATCAGATCCCTCTGGAGTCTGTTGAAGTGTGCCATGATGTTCAGCAACTATAAGGCAAAGGTCAAAGAAGCATACACCCACTTCCCAAACCTTTCCATCACCCTGGACTCTTGGTTAGGGGGATGAAACAGTGAATTTTCTTCTGCTACTTCCTTCTTTGTGGCTGCTGCAACCACCATGGCATTTACTACTAAACTCTTGTCCCAATACTGATGGTCCTCTGGTGCTGAAAGGGACTTTGGCTGGTCTCCTGGGGATTGTCTGTATAGAATCAGGGGCCTTCCATGCCCACTGTGTGATCGGCTTAATGAGATTGTCAGCAGGCAGGTTTACACCCAAGAGGTAGATTGGTGAGCACCGAAAGCTTGCAGGTACACTGATTCCTCTAAGGATGGGTCTTTGGGCTTCCACCCACACCTCTGTTTTAATATTTCAAGATCCAAAGGAGATGTCTTCTGGAGGTGAATGGGGAAAACCCTCCCCATCATCGAAGTCCGTGTTCTCCATGACAGATTCCTCTGGGGAACCTAGGTGTTTCCTCTTACATGTCCTCTTCCAGGGTATCTCCTCAGTGGGAAACTCTGTGGAGGACTTGGAAGAGGTAAGGCCCCATGCAGGGGTATCCTGCACCTTCTATGCTCACTGTCTGGGTGTAGAGGCTGGAGGAAGCTATGGAAAAGAGGCAATCCTGGGAAAAAGCTCTGATTGGGAAGGAACCAGCTGAGAACCTTCAGAGGCCAAGGCCTTTTCCATGATCTGAAAGCCAGGCCACCCTGAACAATGATGGGAGCCCAGAACTGGGAAGGGCAACCTTGGAACCATTGTCCGACCCAGCTCCAAGAGGAGACCGCCACAGAAGTCGAAGCCAAGGAAGAGCCCATGAATGAGGAAGTGGAGATAAGACCCCAGGAGTCTGTCAGTTCCAAAGGAACTGAAAAACTCAGGGCAGACACTGGAGCTGAAGGCATAAAAGCTGTCGGCACTGGAACAGCTGGAACTGAGGAAATTGGAGCTCTGGTCTCTAACACCTCAGTGGAGTTTAGCGGAGGAATGTCTGATGGAGTCCTTGGAGAGAAATTAACATCTCCAGAGTGAATGAAACCTGGGAAGAGACTGTAAGATTGTTAGCCATGAGGAGCTGATCCACTGACCTCATGATGTCAACTTCTGTCAGACTCCTAGAGGAATGGACAGAGAATGCTTAAGGGATTCTGTTTTCTGAAAAAAGGGACTTGGAATGTGTCCCACAAAGGGATCTATTGAGGGAGAATACTTAGTCCTTGGAAATGAAATTAGTCTTGGTTGCAATGTTACTGAAATCACCAAAGAAGGAACCAGTTCCAAACTTATGGATGGCATCGATGGAGAAGAAGGCACATAAAGAGTCAGCACCATGGTGGTCAGCATTGAAACCTGTGGTTCAGAACTGGTCACCACAGTTGGTGCCAAAGTCGGTATCATAGGTATTTTGACACTTAACTTCAGTTCTGCAGTGTGTGTGGGAACTGAAGATTTAGGTCTCTTTGGTGCCAAAGCTGAAGGGGATGCTGGCACTGAGAGACTCCTCTTCTTTCCTTGTTCAATTTCAGAGGAAGAGGACAAGAAGGTGAAGACACATCAAATTTGGATTTCCTAAAGAAAGATGTCTTAATCAGTCCTTTCAAAACAAATGTGTTCTTCCTTTCTATGAGGGCCTGGTGACTAAAGACCTGAGAAATAGCACATTCCTCTTGTAAATGCACTACTCCCAAGAAGTAGACACAAGAGAAATGCCCATCAGAATTCGGCATTTTTCTTCTGCAATCATGACATTGTTTAAAACCGGTCGTCCCTTTTCTTTTATCTGCCATGTTGACCAGTAAAAAATATCAGCTTGCAGAAAAAAAACCCTCATAGCTACACACACTGGAAAGATGTAAGAAGAGGGGGGAAAGGCTACCAACAATGGTAGGCCAGAACTACCAAATGGTAGGGCGTAAAGGGATTGAGCTACCAACGATCACAGAACAGATTCCGCAAGGTAAGAAGGTAGACAGCACAGTCACTCACAAAATAAAGATAGAAATATCCAACTACAACTATGTTTCTGAACAGAGAAAAGCTACTGACAATGGTAGGAAAGAACACTGAAGTGTAAAGGGAGAGGGATAGTAAAAGCAAAAAGAAGGTGAATAGGTTAACTGGGTACGTAGAAAAAAACTGTAAGAGGGATTTCTAAAAGGATTTAACTAAGTTTCAATTAAAAATAATGAAAATACACTTAGCTCAAGAGAGAGTTTGGCGAACACATCTTATGTAGGAGAATGGCAAATGAGATCTGAGGTAATCTAGAGAGGTGCATTCTGGGTAGGGACTTAGTTTGAGAGTTTTTGGTTCTTGCAAGCTGATATAATGGCTGAGCCAGTTCTGAGAGTCAGAACAGTGTCCCATACATCAAGGATAAATGAAGATTGACAACATCAGATACACTATTTCAGCATTATCACACATATTACTTACCAGCTCACTGCTGCTTATTTCCCACTGTCCCATCTATACCCACTAACCCTCCCCTAGACTAAGTTAAAAAGCTTTTCCTGAAAATGTCAATGAACCTCATATGAACTTGTCTATATTCTCCTCCTTTGACAAACTGGCTAGCATTTTTAGTTTTTTCTTTCTTCTCTTATCTTTATTACATCTTTAAGATTATCTCTACTAAACATACTGTATGAACAACAATCACATGTTACTACCTGCTATACTTTTCATTGTATGTCTGAACCACTGTGCTTATGTAAATTTCTTATGCAATCATATGTTATCTGCTATATTTTATAACTGTATGTGTAAACCACAATGCTCATGTAAATATCTTATGTATAGTATGTTAGTAATTGTTTCTAGAGCTTTTCTCCCCGGGCCTCTGCTGAAAATCGAGAGCTCTGTCCAGACGGACCTCCCCGGTAAACAAATGCAAAATAAATAACTAACTAAATAAATAAATAATCGTTGGTACAATGATGACTGAAATCAAGGATTCATGGATGCCAGATGTGAGAGGGTCAAAGGAAAGATGTCCTTTTCCTTTTCAGTTGTAAAATAAGGTTAATTCCATTCAAACAGTAAGAAATACCTCAGGTCATCACTGAATGTTTTGCACAGATATCAGTGGTTGCAGTGGGGGGCTGGAATTGGATTAGCCACCATCTTGCTATGGCATTAAAATTATTAATTTTATAGACAGGGACAGTCTGTAAAATACAAAAAGACACAAGCACAAACCCAAGCCATCGTCTAGCCCTTTAGAACTGTAAGTCTGGGTAAATCTGGGTAATAATGGCTAGGTCTGTAAGGGCTCTTCAGCCATTAGCCTAGTCATCTCCTATGACCCTATTATGGGAGATTTATGTGAGTTTTAATTAAATCAGTTATTTAATTATACATCTAGGTGATTTATGGCATGATAAACTGGAGCAATTTAATTGAAAAGGTATAGAAATGTACAAGCCAAATACACTGCCTAAGTCCCTTTTTTAGCTACAGTAGGAAAAAATGAAAAAGGAAAGGAAAAGAAAGGGTATATGAGTTTGGGGGTTAGCTCTTTCCATGGGAGGTATATTACCATGTGTGCATGTCTCAATATGTACACACCCTATTAGGAAGAATTTATTAAAAGGATCAGGAGAATTTATGTTCCTGTACTAGTAGTTTTTATTGGGTATATATCCAAATTTGTATAATTAGAGTTGTTTGGCAGTGACCAAATGTGTTGAGAATATGGGCGGCATAATTTACAACCAGGAGCTTCATCCCGCATTTATTAATGATTTCAAAAACTCCATTATTTTGGATTACTTTAACGACCCTTCTATAAACTGGGATATGTATAACTGCAAAGAAGGATATGCCCAAAATTCCTTGGAAAACAAACCTACTAGACCACATATTCTTTTCATGATTCTTACAAATATGGCTACCTCTTGCACCCCTCCTCCTTCTCCTGTGATATCCTATTCTCCACTAAAGTCTGACCACAAACTTGTGACCTTCTCTATTAAACTCTCAAAACCCCCTACAGCAAACCTCACTGAATGCAAGGACTAAAAACATGCCAACCTCAACCTAATCTATGATCAAATAGCAAAATTCACTTATGACTGCACCTCCTGTGACCTGGATACAGCCAAGGGCTTCACTAAGGAATTCTATACCTATTTAGAAAAATGCATAGTGTTAGTGGTCCCTACCAGAACTAAGTATCATGGGAAATTCAAAAACAAACCACCTTGGTGATCCACTTCCTTAAATAACCTATACAACAAAACAAAGAAACTCCTTAAATTATTTACTAGCTCCAAAACCTCTCTTTAAGGATAACATGAAAAGCATTATAAAAAAAAAAAAAAACCTGAAGTCCACTGTCAGGACTACTAAAGTAGTCTATAAACTCAGACTGGCCTCCATAACAAAAGATAATTATAAAACATTTTTTGCTATGTCACAAAACAAAGAAATGATACTCAACACAAATTACACCTATTCTGACCCAAAAGACATTGTTAATATCCTTTCAAACAAATTTACATTTCACTCCCAATACTTCTATCCAAAGCGCTGAAATATCTGAATATCTTATTCCTCCAATTATCTGTCAAGATCTTACACTGAAAGTGGTAACCAAGACCAAAAATACTTTCTCCATGGGACCTGACAATACATCTGACTGATTAAAATCATTAAACCTTCTCTTGCAGATATGGTCCTTAAACGTTTCACCTAAGTTTAGTTACCAGTTTGCCCCATAAGTGTGTGACTCTTAAAACTGACTAAAAGTTCAGGCACATTTGTCCTTCTGATAGGCAAAATCAACAAAAAGTTCAGGCACATTTGTCCTTCTGGTAGGCTTTGGCATTGACACTGATACTACATTTGCTAACTTGTTCTCAAAAGGTTGGTCTTCTGTTCATACCAGGAGAACAAATGTGTAAGAACTTTTAGTCAATTTTAAGCTTTTTTTTTTTTTTTTTTTTTAATGGAAACTTAATTTCAATATTATGTTTAATGACTCTGGTTTTAACAATGATTCACTTAAAACAACTAGTACATTCAACTCTCCCCAACATCCAGCTTGATTATTTTTGAAAGAATCTGCAAACTCGACTTGAGGAATGTTTTAGGCAAAAAAAACCTATGACATATCGAGAGAAGAACTTGAATTGATAGAACTTTTAAAGACCAAAAAAAAATTAGGATCATGAAGCCAGACAAGGGGGTGGGGTAGTTATCATGGAAAACTTTGAATATAGCTTGAAAATGAAAGATATTCTTGG
This sequence comes from Protopterus annectens, assembly GCF_019279795.1. NCBI lineage: Eukaryota > Metazoa > Chordata > Ceratodontiformes > Protopteridae > Protopterus > Protopterus annectens. The sequence continues at coordinate 653,675,916 of NC_056747.1, read as the reverse complement.
AGGAGAGGCCTATGAACTTGTGAGCAGGAGTCAACTGAACACAGTACAATGTAAGGACATGATCACTAATAGGTGTATTTTGATGGACAAATACAACTATCTAAACATGTCATCTCCTCTCCTTCAAACTATATTCAGAATACCGAAGTTACATAAGGATATTCATAATCCCAAGATGCCACCAATAGTCTATGGTAGACAGTCTATTACCAGTTCATGTGCTAGATTTTGGGATATAAATTTGAAACACCTTCTGGAGGATGAACATCACCTTTGTAAAGACTTATAGCACTTTATTGGTAATACTAATGAACTGGACTTTAATTCTAATGACATTGTTATCACAATAGATGTAAAAAACATACACAGTGTTATTCCATATGAGCAGGGGGGTTTATGGTTTACTGAATACCTATTGAGAAAAGGAACAGGTCAGGACAGAATAAACTTGTAAGAAGAGCTTCTGGACTTGATTCTCAGAAGTTACATATATTGTAAGGGCCAAATTTTTCTTCAAAAGGAGGGAGTAGCAATGGGGTCCCCTTGCGTCTCTCTCTTTCCTAATATTGTTATGCTGCAATGGAAGTATTTATATATACACAACAGTGAATACACAAATTTCTTTGGCCTATATCTCCACAACCTTGATGATATCTTCATAGTGTGACTGGGAAAAAGAGAAGATATACTTCAGTTTATTGAATATATTAAAGGCAACACTGATGTTCTGGTATTTACTCACCAAATAGGAGATCTGAACATCCCATATTTGGATATTTTGGTATGTAAAGACCTCATGATTAATAGTTATACCTCCCATATATACAGGAAACCTACTTACTAAAATAACTTTCTCCACTTTTTCTCACCCCTTCTTTCAAAACAAAGCAGTAGTTAAAGGCCATTTGGTTAGGGCAGCACAAATGATTGACCTCTCGAGGGTCATTTTGAGAGTGAACGTTTTAACATGAAGGGTATGTTTTTGAAAAGGAGTACCCAGAGACTATGGTGGATGAACTTATACTGGAGGTTAAGACTAAGGAAAAACAGACATTTTCCACTACTGTTGGGCAATTGCATGGAGCTAGAATTAGGACACTAACTGGACCAGAGACTAGCAAGAATGAAAATGAGCTTTATAAGAGCTCCTTTATTTCCACATTCACCTTGGAAAGTGGGGTTGTAAAAGTATTATATACCAGAATTTGGGGATCCTCCGAGATGATGCTAGTATATTTAATAAAATTGGGGATGAACCTGTATTTGTATTTAGGAGAGGTAACAACCTAAAAGTAATTTTGAAGGTTGATTCGGAACAAAAAGAAATAACCTATCCATGAATAAATGTAGGAGGTGTAAATACTGTAGGTATATTCTAACAGGTCATCATTTTGAAATTTGTGGGCATACCTTTCATTTAAGAAAAAAATGTGATTGTAATAGTGCTGGATTAGTTTAATCAGCTCTTTGTCAAGAATGTGCAAGTTTTTATACTGGTAAAACAGAATGGAAATTACGTGAACATATATATGAACACACCTACAATATTAGGAAGAAAAGGAATACCAATACCCTTTTTAAATACATTAACGATTTTCCAAACCATTCTTTTAAATTTGTGGTCCTGGAACAGATTGAGCAAAGTCCTAGGAGTGGCCCCATGGCAGCTTCACTTAGATTAAAGAGAGCTGCTCCAGCAGCTATACTTGAACTCATATAATGGACTAGGGCTGAATGAGCATGTTTGTATTGCTCCGGTTTTAAAACTGAAAGCCTTGGAAAGATGAGGTAAATGAATACATTTATTTATTTTTAAAATAACATTTTTTTTACTTACATATTATGTATTAACTTTTATCTGTTTATACTGTTTTTTTTTTTTTACTTTTGTGTTTTACATGAATGTGACTTTAAAGATTAAGTTAATTATAGCATGTGATCTTATTTGAAGAGATATTTAAATAAACTTAGGTTTAGTACTTTTATATGAAGAATTTCCATGTTGTATGGAATGAAAGCGCTTATGCAGGTACTTGTGAATAAAGCTTTTTGGTTGTTAGATGGACCCAAGCAGTTTGGCTTCTCATTTTGTGCTTTTACCATGTTTTATTTATTTGTTTTTGAAAATTTACCACCCTGGTTCTGGTATTTGTGGGATTATTTGATTTCTGAACTACAGGAGATCCAGAACCACTGGGTCCCTAATGGCATATAAGGTAAGGCATAAATCTTCCTTCAGAAGTTTATAACATACTGAATAAAGAGGCAATACTTACAGTCTATTTTGGTAGTTTAAGGGTTTTTAAGACAGGAATCTTCTTAGTTAGGAATACCTGGGAACTTTCTAGTTGGTATGTCTAGTGAGGACCACCCCAAAGGGGACACTGCATTCAGTAAGTGGCCTAATCTATGCTGTGTAGAAGCTGACAATGGCCTCTTTGGATCTTGATGATACTCCTTTGGAAATTAGCTGCATTATGTAGAAAGACTTTATGACTACTGTCATTGCATGATGATCAAAGGAGAGAGAGAGAATTATCAATCCAAGTTCTAAGGACTTTAACAACATTCTTATTTTGGAGTGGGGGTGTTGTATACTGAGGGAAGGGGGGTTGTTTACCAAATGTGACAAAAATTGCACTTTTCAGGATTTAATTTGGGACCATTTTTGGTACACTAGGTGCCGGGGGGGGGGGGCATAATGATAATGACTCCCATGTTAAAGTAATCTGCTGACTTGTGTAACCCAGACCTTGGTGTATGGTCTGGAGACCAAAAAAGTAAATATCAAACAAAAGAGGTCCAGCACTGAGGCCTGGGTGATGCCATTTGTCACCTTTAGACTCTCTGATAAGGCACATGCTACCCACACAGTATAGGCTCTATATTTCTGCCCATATGCTATCCATCTTAGTACATAGATTTTTAATTTTCTTATCTATAAATACCAGTTTGCTGCCAACAACTTTAAATAGTTTTAGATTTTCAGCTTGCTCATAAGTATTTCCGGACATCTGGAATGTCTAGAATATGTTAGCATAAAACAGTATCAAAATATTTTGTTTCTTTGCCTCTTCCAGGAACACTGAAAGCTTGAGAAATAAAGATAGCCTACTACTTCCAACTACTCACTATTACTTTTTGAAATAAATTAAGTAACTTTACTCATTGTAATTTGCTTCAATGAAAAACTTCTCATAATCACAAATTAATTTGTACAGGAGGATTGTCTGTTCTGTAATGATATTATTTTTTCAATTAAATTAGTGTGAGCACTTGTAGCCTGTAAGTAACTGTTTCTACTTTTCTAACAACTATAAAACATAGTGTGCTGGAGGCTTCACTGCCATATTATTCCACATATAAAACTATTGGTGTTGTAGATATTTCCAGAAAATCATGTTGCTGTTAACTTAATTTACAAAACTAAATCCTGACCAAACAATAAAAGCTTAATGTAATGGTTTGAAAACACTTGACTAAAAATCACTTTGACACAAAAGACTCTCTTTTACACACTTCAAACCATGTTCTTAAATGATGAAATAATGGAGGTCCCCATTACTACATCACAACATTGTTGAATGCAATTGCCATCGAATATAAAAGAGTCTTGCTTAATAAAATGCCTTACATTAAAAGCAGCAGTGTCTTTATTTGTACCTCTTTCAAATTGCATCCATGCAGAAGCCTTCATTGGGCACAGGTGGGAATATTTATGAGAACAGAGGAAGGCATAGCAGGCCTTCATGCCAGTCATTGGAGGAAGAGATTAGGTCAGAAAATAGAAATACCCATCATGGCTGCCTGTAAGTCAGCTGTATCATGAACAGATATCTCTCTGCTGATTGAGAATGAAAGGGAGAGTGGTCATGACTAGATGGTGAGCAGACACTTGGGAGGAAAGAAAGGAGAGAAAACAATGTAGTTTACTAAGAAGCCATTTTCTGTGAATTCTGGTGGCATACATGGATGATGTCTTGACTATGACCAGGAAATCCAGGATGAGTTAGTTCCTCTAAAGACTGACAGAGCTGGCAGGGAGGATGGTCATTCTATCCAGGGGAAAATATGCTGGCATAAGTAAATCACTCATCAACCCCTGGTGGAGGCCCAGATTTGGTCTGATTGCCAGGCTGGGCATGCAGGATGGCTAATGTGAAGTGTCTGCTCTTGAGTCTGATGCAGGCACATCTTTGAAGACTACATCTCACTGGCCACCTGTTATGGATAGAGCCTAATAAAAGCCCTGACACTGGGCAGGATGTGTGATGCAGCTAGCTACTAGATCAGTGCTACACTCCCACGCTGCCTCAATGGACTCAGACAGAGGGCATGCTAGTAGTGAACTACTCCCCCTCTCTTACTGTCTACAGTTAAGGTAGCCCACCTGGGGCAGTACTGAGACTGTCAAACAGGAGCTATAGGAGAATCAGCAGAGCAGATGATAGTTAGCTGGGATCATGATCAGGGAACCAAAAAAAAATAGAAAGAAAGAAAAAAGAAACCATCTTGTATAGGGAGCTTATCTTACAAAGGCTATTAACAGTGTTGGACAGGAAGGATATTGCAGGTTCAGTAATAGGTTATAACAACATTGTTAAACTAAAAAGTTCATCTGGTGACAGAAGACCCAAAGGCAATACTTGAGATATTTTCTATAACTTGATAAACATCAGATAGATCTAATTAATTTTAGAGAATAAAAAATGACTCTAAACACATAAAAATCATTAATTTAGGAATAAACACTTCTGTTTATAAGATCTGATTCAAACCTGAATAATAGCAATAACAAATACATTCTAATTAAACTATATAAATTAATATAAAATAATACTAGAGAATACAGACATTTTGCATTACATATTTTTCTACACTCATAGTTCTCAATATCTGGCTTGGTCATGGAAGTGAACACCATCCATCAGTAATTAATGCATGATATAAATAATTTATCCCACAGTAATGACATCCAGATTACTGAACTTCATCTTTCTAACAAAGAAAGATATGAAATGAAAGAGATTGTCCAATTTTTCACAGATATCTGAGGTGTATTTCTAATGGTTGTATAAACAAATTATTTTTTGAATCCAAGTCATTTGCAGCTAATTAACTATCATAACTGGCTAGAACCCTGAGTGTGCCACAAATTACATTGTCTTTATTCGTGGCCCAGACATAATGAGATGCCAGCTTGTCTGTCCTGAGGAAGAGTGTTGCCACAGTCCCACCAAAAGAGCTCCAAGCAGGGGAAAATCCAAACATTGCAGCTTCAGTAACTTGCCTAAGGAAAGGGTGGTTTAGAAAGGATTGTGCACATACTCCAACTTTACTTCATGGATGTGGAAGTCTGAAAATGGTCTGGGTCCACCATATCTGGCACTGCAGTTCATTTTCTGGCCAACACAGGAATGTGTTAGAAGCATACAAAACTATATTAAACCACCAAATAACAGCTCTGATTCTCAGCTCTTTTCTCACAGTGTTCAGACAAAATTAACATATTAGGTGGCAGGTTCTTGATCGTCAAAGGAAATGACAGCCTAAAAGAATATTTAAAAATCTCTAAGAAATGTACAAGGATATTGCTTTCTAAACTTTATATATGGATCCAATTACTTATATCCTTCATTTATGTGAATGTCAGACACAGTCTACGAGTAAAACAAATGGGATACTAAAATATAAGAAAAATGTATTATGGTCTCACTTACCTTGTCTTAATGTATATATAGTACTGATTGCTGAGAAGTTTGTAGTTGCAATGTAGTTTTCTTTGTTAGATGTATCTATTTCCACTTGCATTGCTCGTTCCATGTTACTGTGGAAGCTGCTAACTTCTCCGGTAGGGAATGTCACATTGGTCAGATGACCTTCACTGTCATACCTTAAAAAAACAGAAGGCTGATTTACTGAAAATAAACTTGTTAATGTATGCTTCTGCAGAATAAAGTCTGTCACCAAAAGTGATGATGTAAAATATTTTTGGCAACAGATACGTCAGCTATGCATAGCTGAAAAAACTATTATTGTAAAGCAATGAGCTGAAGTGAGCAATTACAGGTTCTGTGGTGGGGACAAATGCCCACTTATCTTTTCCCTGTTGGCAGCTTCAGTCTCAGTGACCTGAAGATAACCATTGTGGTCCTTGCGGTATCAACAGGAAGCCATTTTTGTCACAGTGTATTACATTATTTGATTAGGAGAACTTGTGATACATTGGACACTATATTAGTATCTGGCAAGCACTGAACCTGATGAAAACTTAAATTAGTTGTTTAAGTTTGAGAAGGCATACTTTAAGCTTCTGAAATTGTAATGGGATTTCATCTATTAATTAGATGAGACAAGGAAGACCCAGTTTTATTTAAAAATAAATGTACACGAGTTATGTGGCAAAATATGACATTATTGTAAATAATCTTTGTGATAGCATGATAATTAAAAAATGGATACTTTTTGACAATGATCCATGTTAACTGCTTTTGCTTTTCTAGACCTTTAGCAAAAAATAGGTTCTTTGTCTGATTTCTCTTTCATTTCAAAGGTGATCGATATATTTTCTAATCTTGACAATCTTTTTATATTAGGGTTATGTCTTCTGAATGGGTATCATTACCCTGACCATACAACAAACTTTAAAGCTTGAAAAGTTATTTATTCCATTAGTGGCTGGGACAGTAAATAATTACCGTACACTAACGTGGTATATCTTAAATTTTGGTGAGCTTTTAAGTCATCACTTTTGATTCATACTCTGTTTGTATTAGATTAAATAGTGGGAAAACACACACATTTATAACCTATTGGTCAACAAATGTTCACCAACAGGGTATTCATGTACAGGTGACAGCTGGGGGGGGGGGGCAATTCTGTCTCTGCACAGTAGCATTTTAAGATGACATGAAGCACAGACTAATAAAATAAAAAAGCAGTTGGATGACATTTTTTACTTGGCTTTGCTGTTTAGCGAGCATAATTTGTGTGTGTGTGCATGTGTGTGATTGAGAAAGAGAGAGTGAGGGAGTGTAAGAGAGAGAGAGAGAGATCTAATGAATGAGATACTCAGCACATATTTTTCAAATTCTTTAAGAATCTAACAAAAAAGGGTGAAGGACCACCATTCACTTAAATAGAGCAAGAGGTTATTCATCAGCATAAATATTCTGAACAATTAAGTATGAAAATATAATGTTTGGTTTAACTGGCTGACAGTAAGTTTAAGTTATTCCAGAAAGTCAAACATTTTCAAAGGACAGGTAAAAAATAAGGATAGTTGAGGAAGAGATGGGGATTCCAGTGTCTTCCACTGTACAAGTTGTTTTCATTCTATTTTTTTTTGGACCACTTGGGACATCATTATATGCCATTGGGCTTCAAATCAGAACAGGGATGATTTGTTACTTTATAAAGATAAACATAAGGATCTTTCTAATGATCCAGTTCATCTAGTTACTACATATGGACGTAACACATGAGGATTCATGAATATCATCAATAAACATTGGAATATTTTGAGGGCAGAAGATAAATTACACCCTTTCCTGAGGGACAAATGTTCCTTTTCTTTCAGGAGGGGTCGGACATTGGGTTCATTGTTCAGCCATTATAAGAGGGTGGGTTTTAACCCCTCTGTTTCTGTTCAACATACATTGAGAGGGGCCCAGTTTTGGGTTGTATACCATGTGGCCACTGCACTTATTGCCACAGGGTTCAACATACTAGGGAGTTCAGTAGTTGTAATACTTCTGAAATTTTTAATATTAATTTTTGGGCTAATTGTAACACAGAGTGGGTCATTTACTTAGCCACCTGTACATGCTCATCATTTTATGTTGACGTCTAGACCCTTCCGTATTATGATGGGGAACATCTTAATGACATTAGGAATAAACGTAGTAATAATGCTTTATATAAACATGTTGTTAAACACAATTTTGCCTCTTTTCAATTTATGGTCATTGATTGTATTGCAAGCAAATGCAGGGACAAGCTGGGTTGGCATAATCTACTGAATTTTAAGGAACATAAATGGATCATCAAATTAGGAGCTTTATTTTCACCTGGTCTTAATGACCAATTCTAATTATCCAATTTACTGCCTTTATGCTGTTATATATACACTGATGTATGTGATTATGTGTCATTTCCACTGAAGAAGGCTATTGTAGCCGAAACCGGTTTGGATATTGCAGATAGTAGGGCATGCCACCCTCTATCTTCATCTTCATTAAATTGTTTTATGTTTCACCATTTCTGCTGGCTACATTTTTTCTTACATCATTATATCAGCCCAGCCCCCATTGCCCTAGGCCTATGCCTGGTCTATCAGCTTGACTCTGATGGATTTGTTCTGATATTGTTGGTGCTGGTTATGGATCCTAAGGGCATACTGGGGACTTGTCCATCTCTGCTTCTGTCTGGGGGGGCAGTGTTATAAGTCCTACCTATTCCTTGCCCTCACCCTTATGCTCATCAGTCACCATTCAAGGTCATGTCCTCTCATTGAATCACACCTCCCCTAGGGAAGCATCAGTGATGAACAACTTCACACCAGGGATGGGCATACCCATCCCTTCCTGCCTCTCTGTCAGTTACTCGAGCTGTTAATAAAACTTAGATCAACTGGGTCATAGTTAGGGCTTTATCCCTGTATGTCACCAGAGTGGCAGTTTTTTTTTATTTGATCATAATGAGACATCTGAAGGGGACACGGTCAAGAAAGTAGCTATAATTGCTAGGTGCGTGGCTGTTTGAATCTGTCTGTGCCTCCGTATTTAAACTCAATAATACAGCAGTCAGTAGAACAAAACTGCTAACTACATCATATGTCCAAAAGAAGTGCAGTCAGTAAGCTAATAAGCTAAAGAAAGAGACAATGAGTTCAATGCAAGGCAGTATTAATATGTATGAAATAGACTGTAATACAATTAGACTGTGACAAAGAAGGCACAAATATTTATATCATATAAAAGAAGGATGAAGAGGTTGCTTTACCTGTTGTAGACTAGGTTCTTTTATTTTCTTCTTCAACGAGTATGTTTGAAATTTCACTAGCACTGTTATCCTTTTAGAAAATGACCCTGCAGCAATTAACACTTCATCTTCTTCTAGACTTCTCCATTGTGCAATCAGCTTTGTCATAACGTTTCTGCATTCTGACCCCTCAACTATCTTTAGTATGTTTGTAAAGTGGAGGTTGTTTTTAGGTTCCCATCCTCCAACTCAGGCATTTTCATGTTTATTTCTTATTGCCTCACCTCCAAGTCTGCCATTCTCACTTTTAGTTCCTCTTTCCCCTTCTGCACCATTTTTGGTACTTTAGAGTGTTTCATTTTATTTAATATACACCATTTGATTTCCAATTATCTTCAGTATTTTTTATCCATCCATCCATCCCTCCCTCCCTTTCTGACCAAGTTAGTCCCAGTAGGCTAGTAGCCTCTTTTCAGGGGAGACCCAGGGTGGTATTTATACCACTAGGGGAAATTTGGCAGGGCATTGGGGACCTTGGACAGTATAGGTTCAGTGGGATATTTTACATCCACCTAAGCTACTACCAAAGCAAACAGATGGGGCTTCAGTTTAATGTCTCCAAACACACTCAGGAATCCAGAACTCCCTTTATGCTGTACTGCAGTTTCAGCAATCCATCCACTTGGTGTTGGGATGGAACCCACAACCTTCTGCACCAAATGTAAGTGTGTAAGTGTACTACCTGTTCCACCAGTGACACTGCCCTTACTTTCACTATATAAACGGTTGATCTTGTCTGACAAAGTGTCTTACATTTCCCCTTGCCTTTCCATTTTCTCTGGTTCACTGTCTGATCACTCTGCCATGTATACTGGGTCTCTTGTTTGTTGTGCCCCTTTTTGGCAGCCACCATGCATTTTTCCCCTCTTTCCTCCCTTCAGTTAGGCATCCAGTTATTCAAATTTCATGATAATGGGCATTTTTTAAATTTGATTATTGACTTTTAAGACTAATTTACCAGTGACCACTTTGGGACGGTGATATAAGCCAATGTACCCAACCAGCACCATACTGGAAGTCCTCCAGGCTCTTTTCTTTTTTTCAATTGATTGGATAAAAACAGGTTCATACTGATGGACTTGTGCAGCATAATGCTGAACTCAGCAAGCCTCCTGGTATTTAAAGTCTGGAAAGCTCCTCCCCCACAAAGCCAATCAATACAATGCAGATAAAGCTTCTACAGAAACTCAAAATCAAACACTCCAATCACTCACTGGAACCTAAGCTGAGGTAGTGGTCGTGTGGAAGCCTTTGCTTTCAACAAAAGCTGAAACACTGTAGACTGGGTTCTAGGCATAGCTCTCAACTCTCCATGTCCTAAATGAGGAACACTGCCTCTCACAATGTGAAACGAATGGTTAAAATGTGTAATGTCTTCTAAAAGCTTACTAACAATATAAAAAGTTATTTTGATAAATTTCTATGATTCAGTACTATTTACCATGGATATCAGTTAAAAAATTCCTAACACTGAATGTGTGACAGACTCTTTCAATGTGGAACTTTCAGAAATATGGACTTTTAAGACCCAAAATGAGGAGCATTCCTTATAATGAGGTATACCTGAGAGGTGTGGACCCTAGGAAGCCAATGAAGTCCTTGCAGTGTGATGAATCAGCAAGAACCCAGAAGAAAGAGGGCTTTGCATTCTTCGTCTCCTTCTCTGTACACTTCTTGTCTTTGAAGTCACCCAGCACCAAAGAACATTGAATTGAGCAAGCTTCCCAGTATTTAATGCCTGTAAATCTCTGCCCCTGCAGAAACTCGCCAATCAATATACAGCCGACACCACCCTTGCAGAACTTGGACAATGAAAATCAAGATCTACAACCCCTCACTGGAACCCAAGCTGAGGTAGCTGTCATGTGGAAACCTCTTCTCTCACCAAGGCTAGAATACCGCCGACCTGGTCCTAGGAAACCAATGGAGTCCTTGTGCTACAATGAATCAAAAGGAACACAGACAGAAAAAGACTTTACAATCTTCCTCTCCTTTTTTGGCAGCCTTCTTGTCTTTGTAGCCTAACACTAAACAGCTGCACTTTGCCTCTGCTGGCAATCACCAATAGGTGCTTGCTTCATCACAAATATTTATGAATAGCATTGTATAGGCAACGTTTCAGCTAAACTTCTACAAAGAAAGAGTTACTTAGGAGAAAATTCTCACAAAGAGAGGAAAAATATTAAGAATAAAATGTGCATGCTGCTCTAGTGGTGAAGAGGGATGGAGTCCTAATTATGGCCCAGCCGACCCGGTTTTGATTACTTATTTCAGTTACTGGCAGAGTGGCAGGAAGGGATGGGTGTGCCTGTCTTTGGGAAGGAGGGAACTTGCTGATGAGGCACCCTAAGGGCAGGCATGGTTCAAAGAGGGGAGTTGCTTTCAGTTACAACCTGCTAACATGGGGGGAAAAGGGGTAGTTTGTGTAAAATAAAAAAAAAAAATGCCGGATGGAAGCATAGACAGCTGAACCTCCAGGACTCTCTTAAGATCCATGACTGCCACAACAACAAGTCAGGAGGGGTTGTAGGATGCTAGTAGAACCCGCATAGACCAAGAGCAATGGGGGCTGGGATAGGATAAATGAGATCCAAGGGAAAAAAATAGCAAAAAAAAAAAAAATGGGCATTATATATTGTCCCATTGGCACAGAGGGATAAAGCCTTTACTGAGCACTAGATGACCCCAGTTCAACTAGCAGTATAGGAGCTCTTGATTGGAGGAAACGGATGGAGGAGGAGGGGATTAAGTGTCTCATCCATCCTGTGAGAGGGAAACTACGTAGTCTTGCAGCAAGCTTCATGCTGCAAGTGGTATACCTCTTTAGTCAAGAGGTTGTGCATGCACCTCTCATAGCAAGCAATTGTAGAGCTGACAATGCTGCTGAGAGGTGGGAGGGGGTTAAGTCACAATTCCTGGCAGCAGTATGATGTTACACCAGGGTGGTGGGTTAGGGCACACTCCCTGGCAGCAGTATGATAATGCGCCATGGTGGGTTAGGGCACAATCACTGGCGGCAGTATGATGTTGCACCAGGGTGGTGGGTTAGGGCACATTCCCTGGCAGCAGTATGATGTTGCACCAGGGTGGTGGGTTAGGGCACACTCCCTGGCAGCAGTATGATAATGCGCCATGGTGGGTTAGGGCACAATCTCTGGTGGCAGTATGATGTTGCACCAGGGTGGTGGGTTAGGGCACACTCCCTGGCAGCAGTATGATGTTGCACCAGGGTGGTGGGTTAGGGCACACTCCCTGGCAGCAGTATGATGTGGCACCAGGGTGGTGGGTTAGGGCACACTCTGTGGCAGCAGTATGATGTTACACCAGGGTGGTGGGTTAGGGCACACTCCCTGGCAGCAGTATGATGTTGCACCATGGTGGTGGGTTAGGGCAAAATCCCTGGCGGCAGTATGATGTTGCACCAGGGTGGTGGGTTAGGGCACACTCCCTGGCAGCAGTATGATGTTGCACAAGGGTGGTGGGTTAGGGCACATTTCATGGCAGCAGTATGATGTTGCACCAGGGTGGTGGGTTAGGGCACACTCCGTGGCAGCAGTATGATGTTGCACCAGGGTGGTGGGTTAGGGTACACTCCCTGGCAGTATGATGCTGCACTGGAATCTCTCTCCTCTTTGTTTCTCATACACATTAATCAGGTTGAGCCTGGGAGAGTTTAATATATGTGTGGTAGACCAGTGAATGTGTAGAGGAGCTGTGGGCAGCTGATGTCAGCTCTGGGGAGAGGGCAAAAAAAATAAACAAATAAAATAAAAATATGCAAAAACTGTTTACATTTTATCACTGTAATATTTTTTATCATATTAATATTGCAAGTGGACTTATTCTGTTACACTTCAATTATTTTCTTTGATTTTCAAATGAAAGTACAAACAGAGAGAGAGGATATTGAGATCTGAATGATGGCCTAGCAACATATGATAACCGAATGTGAAATCAAAATGGCATAATTTATGTGTCTCTCTCTCTGTTGGTCTATCTCTCTGTTAAGCAGATAAATAGGATGGCCCAAAGGCCTTTTTTCAGCTACAACCTGAGCTTAAAATGTGCAACAGTGATGTGGCTTAAACAAAACAAATTTAACACTGATAAAAGATGCAGTCATGATTATTGTGTACATTCCAAAAGACATATGCAGGCAGTCTTAGTGTAGAGCAACATTTACATTCCTAATACCACTGAGAAGTAATACATTTATAGTATTGTGAAATGTGTAATGCAGAATGCAAAATGGTAGGTCAAAGAAATGTGCATTTAAATAGTTCCACTTGAATTTTTCATTCTAATTTTACTCAGAAGCACTTTATTTAAATGTGGCGGCTAAGGAGTATTTCTAAAGTGTGCCACTAGAGGGTGAAGCATCATCACCTGCTACAAGCACTGCACATACAACCCATTATCTGTCTGAATCTTTGGGCTGCTTAGCAAACAGCATAATGAAATTCTGAACTGTGCATTAGTCAGATATGAAAATGCTGTTCACAGCTGCCAGCAGCATATGTGAGGCATGGCTACATGACCAAATCATGACAAAAACTTGTTTTCTTATCTTTAAAAGCTTTCTGTGGCTAGAATGCAAAAGTACTAACATTTCTGTAGGACTTTGTCAGAGCCCAGGGCTACAATGGCCTTACAAGTGAACATATGTCAGATGTGTAAGCTACCAGTCTTCCAATTTAATCAGCACCTTTTGGGCAGGTACAACTATACAATCTGTAATGGAGATTGTATGTCCAAGCTGCGAACCGTAATGCTAACATGCTGGGAGGGCTGTGGGGTGTGGCACAAGTCAGAGCTGTGAACTGTAATGCTAACATGCTGGGAGTGCTCCTGGGTGTGTCATGAATCAGAGCAACTGTAATGCTAACATGATGGGAGTGCTGTGGGGTGTGGCACAAGTCAGAGCTGTTAACTGCAATGTTAGCATGATGGGACCGCTGTGGGTGTGGCACAAAGCAATCCAGCATTTCAGTCTGAAGGGCTCTGGTAACAGAATGACAGTCTTAGTTTTATAATTAAAGAGTTCTAATCCTTTACTAGGTATGAGTTTGCACACTGTAGAAATGCAATATCTCCAATTATTTCTGATGTACACTGTCATGAATACAGAGTTTAACACTTAGATGTCTACATGAAGTCTTTGCTTGACTCTTGGCATACATTTCATGGCTCATATCAGTCTAACAATTTCTTATGCAGTGCACACAGAGGAGAGCACTGTATATGCCTGGCTACATTATTTAGCATAGATCTAATACTTTAGACCCAACCATTTTGTAATTTATAGTTACCACCATGAGATAAACTGCATTTAACTATCCTTACTGAAATCAAAATATTTAACTAGTAGGGAGAATCATACATCAAGTGCTGGACACCTTCATGTTTGGCATTTATTTTGCAGGCATTTAAGTCAATATCTATAATTTGTGGCTGGCCATATTTTCTGATGACTGCAGACTGGGCACTATAATCCAGCCATCCGCTAATATAAAACTCCTCCAACAAGGGTTGGAATATACACAGAGTGTACCGAAAATGGTTTCAAGCTAAATGAAAAAAGGGAAGCCCTTTAGCATTGAGCAAAAAAACAAAAAATCTGTTCCCACCTCATATAAATGGCACTTCTTCTCCAAAAGATATGGTTGTAAGAGAGCTGGGTACTTATGTGGGAAACTTTCTCTCATTTGGTCCTCGTGTTTCCATCACAGTTAGGAAATCCTTCTATCTGGCCCAGTTATTTTCCATGGGAATACCTTAAATATGCAAAGAATCCATCTTATCACTGTACTCTGCAATTATCAAACCCAGCATTAAATGCTATGCCCCTTTAGTATGTACAAATCAAAGATGCCTTAATGATTTTTGCCGCAAAAGACTTAAATCATTCCACTCACATACCATATCAGCACATTTCTCCTTATACTCAGTAGCTTAAAAGCTGCTCTTGGGTGACCTCTCTCTTACATTTTGAGCAGGGAAAGAGCCAGTCCTATTTGACCTCCTATTTCTTTGCAAAGGCAGTGGCTCTGCAAACAACCATACCGGGAACCTATATTTATGACAACAAATAAGACTTACTGGAAGGACACACTAATAACTCAACAAATTACAAGTTGCTAGAATAAGTTACTACTACAAGTCAAGCAAAGTAGTGCTTTGTCTGCCTTTAATGCTAGTCTTGATGATTGGATTCATAAACACAGTTTTTTTACCAGGGTTACCATGTATTCCCCTTCTTGATATTGCAAGTGGTCACTATTATAGCAATAACCCACGCCTGGGTGTGGGTAATGCTAGATTTACCCACAGTTGGTGTGGGTTGGTCATGAGGGCGAAGCCCGAGTGGCCAAACAAAGACAACCGTGGGTAAATCCAGCATTACCCACACCCAGAAGTGGGTTATTGCTATTATAAAATGACATTATTTAAGAAAAAAAAAATTACTTTTCTTAAATAATGGCATTGTATAATGCCTCCTTGCTGCCCTTACGCAGCTGTCTGGTATTCTGCAGCAGTTCTGATGTACTGCGCATGCGTATGCTTATGCAGTACATCAGAGCTGTGGGCAAAAGCAACGGAGAAAGCAAGATCTCTGTTGCTTTTTACAAACTGTCTTGCTATATTAAAGGAGTTTAACATAGCGAGACAGCTTTAAAAAAAAGCAACAGAGAATCTCCATTACTTTTTTTTAAGCTGTCTCGCTATGTTAAACCCATTTAACATAGCGAGACAATTTTGAAAAAAAGCAACGGAGAAAGCAAGATCTCTGTTGCTTTTTACAAAGAGTCTCGCTATGTTAAATGGGTTTAACATAGCGAGACAGCATAAAAAAAAGTAACGGAGATAGGAAGATCTCCATTACTTTTTTCAAGCTGTCTTGCTATGTTAAACTCCTTTAACATAGTGAGACAGTGTGTACAAAAGCAACGGAGATCTTGCGTTCTCCGTTGCTGTAAAAAATGAGTTATACTAATGGAAAAAGTCCAGGTGACCGGACCTTTTTCCATTACTATAACTCTGATTTACAATGTGCATGCTGACCAATCAGAGTGCACATTTTTGAATATTAATGGAGAGTATAATAACTGCTTGTTCATGGCTGGGCATCTTATGGTCCCTGTGGTCACTTGCTTAGTATTGCTCCTATATTCCTATTGCATACCCGAGATGGTTTGTAGATTATAAGCTTGCAGGATTCATAGTAACAAGTTGAGCATAATTAACTTAGAACACAAAATACTACCTCAAGAGTCAACAGTCCACGCAGTTGTTTTATACAACAAATTCAAAACAAAGCATTTGTGCTGAGGTGAAAACCTCCTGCAGACCAACCTCAGTTGTGACTCTAACTTTGAGATTGCACTATAATCATAGTAAGGGGGAGACATAATTATCTTCAAGGTTCCTTAATGTCAGAATCAGTACAGCCACAATGTGTGAGCATATTGGATTATTTTAACCCGGGTGAATATTTGACTCTTGACATTGATGCCATGCTCCCCTGCAGTTCCACTGTTATAAGCTACTTAGCAGAAGCAGGAAGTTGCACGGAATATATTTTAAATGGAATATATTAAAAACTTATGATGTCTCATAAAAGAAATCTGATGGGAGTCTTTACAAACGAAACCATTATTCTCCACTTTAAAGCCTTAATGTGCTGAGAATTGTGTTAAGGTGTCTTTAACACAAACTACTTTTGGAAAGGTGTTCATGATGGAAGTGGACATTACATTCAAAGTACACACTTGCACACCATGGCAGAAAGAGTGACCTCAGAGGAATAGTGCTATCTATTCCTTCCAATTGTCTCAAGGAAGTCCATGCTCATTCTTTGTGGCTTGCATCCCTCACAGATGGACAAGCCTTGTGCTCTTAATTTCAGCAAAGTTTTTGCTACATTGTCACAAATACTTGTGCAATGACTTCTTCAGTGATATCTCACACGGCAGTGCTCCTCTGTTATGCTTTTCTCTTCTTTGTTTCCCAGACTCCAGCATCCTGAACAATGGCTACCTGCAAATCCTTAGATATTACCCATATTCTGCAGTTGCAAAATGCTGTAAGTTCAGGCTGGTAAAAAAAAAAAAAAAAAAGAACTGTCCAGCATCTCTGATATACACTGCATAACCATATGTCCACCACTTTACTCACTTCCAGGGCACCCATTATTCAAGACAAACTGGATGTCCAAAAGTACAAAGAGGGATGAAGTCCTCACTATGACTCAGATGACCTGCTCTGACACCTGACAGCACATGCTAAGAGTATTGGCATACCTATCTCGACAAGGAGCATGCTGGCATCCCTAGTGGAGGCCAGAGCTTAAAGAGAAGATGCCAGGTTGGTGGGGCTGGAGATTAAGAGCAAAGCATAGTTCCACTATGGAGGGTGGCCAGGGCAATGTTCTAGCCACTTAACCATTGCCAGACCAATCCAATGATTATGATGTAGGGGGTGGAATTTAGGTTGAATGTAAACACTTTGACCTCTGTAGATGATAGTACCACTTCCGGATGCTCAACTATTATCTCCAAGCTTGAGGCCAGTAAAGCTTGATGGTCAGTGGGTGCTATCTAGCATCTGGTGTGATAAATATTCCATACAGAAAGCCTGCTACCACCTGCTGAAATTGCCATTAAATTAATCTGTAACTCCAGTAATAGATCTAGTATGCATCAAAATTAGTTCCAGCTATGGTAATGAAGAACAATTAGTTAGTATGTCTCTCTTTCACTTTGCCATACCCAAAATACTTAATAAAGTGGTCACCAGCTATGAGCAGCCAGATTCCTGCAACCACACAACCGTGAACAGTCACATTCTTGGACCCACTGAGATAAAGCATGCATAAAAAATTGATTGTGCATATGCTTAAGGAACATAATGCTCAAGCAGACAATAACCACAAATTAATCACCTAGGCTACATTCAGTCAGGTGAGGTGCATCTGAAGCATGTACACTAAAAAACATTAGAAGACTAATTGTAAGAATTTAATGCAGTGGTATCTGGAAAAGACAGGAAAGGGTAAACAATTAAATATATCACAGGAAAGGGCAAACAATTAAGTATCTCATGAACATTAAAAAGACCTATGAGATCAGCATCCATCAAGGAATGTGGCCCGCAGTAATAAAAGGCACAACCTGAAGTTAGTGTGATTTATTTATTTATTTCCAGTTTGATGACCAGGTAGGTCCACTGGGCTCAGGGAGCCCATTTTCAGTGGAGGCCCGGGGACAAAAGCTCCACATTACATAGTTTAGATACAGATACAATCTTAGTAAAGAAGAACAATTTACAATTACATTTCATGTTAGAGTGCAGGTATAATTTTCTTAGGTACATGGTACAATTTAGATATTTACAATATGTACAATTGTTTGGTTAGCTAGTGATCATAGCTAGTCAGAGGTTTAGAGGTGGAGAGAGAATTATAGGACTAGGTGGTGAGAATGCAGTTGCATTTCCTGTTAGAGGAAAGGTAGGAATGTAGCTGAGATTTAGTTTTCAAAGTTTGCACAAGTCCTTAGAGAGGAACAAAGAGAATTCCATTTTTTTGCTAAGGAAAAAGGATAGCAGGAGTTGACCAGCAGGGCAATTGGTTTTTCGGGCAAAGATTAGGTTTTGGTGAGTAGATCTGAGAGTTCTCTGAGGGGTGTAGGGTAGAAGGATGTTGGATAGTGCAGGGCACTTAGAGGGTTGAAAAATTAGTTTGTGGGCTGTGGTAATTTGAAGATAGTCTAGGTGGTTGAAGAGTTCAAGCCAGTTTAACAAATTACGGGCAATACAGTGATGGGAGGAGTACTCGGCTTTGGTAGCAAATTTAGAAATCTTATTATAACAGACTTCCAATTTTGAGGTGAGCATGGTAGATAAGCTTGTTAATAAAGGAGCACCATACATCAGTGAGGGGAGTAGATGGGTAGTGGCAAGATTTTGTCTGGTGGAAGGAGAGAGAAAGTGGATGTTCCTGTATAGCATGCCAAGTTTTATATGGGTTTTCTTAATGTTTTGCTGGAGGTGAATGTCAAATTTTAGGTGTTCATCAATAGTGACCCCAAGTAGTTTGGCGAAGGGAATGACTTCTATACTGGTCTTATTTTGGCTAATAATTTGGAATGAGTTTTTATCAAGAGGGGAAGCTTTTGAGGGAGAGAATAATAGTATTTTGGATTTACTGGCATTTAGTGAGAGGTGGTTCTGAAGCATCCAATTTTCAATGGCAGAGAAAGCAGTTTGGGTCAGTGTTTGATGCGCTGGGAGGTTGGCGGCACTGCAGACTAATGTGGAATTGTCTGCGTATTGTACAATTTTGGTATTGGGTATGGCTTTGTGGAAATCATTAATAAAGATGTTAAACAGCATTGGTCCAAGAATGGATCCCTGGGGAACCCCAGTGGGGGTAGGAAGGAAGGTTGAGATACCTGTCCCCCATTTCACAGCTTGAGATCTACTGGAGAGGTAACTTGAGAGCCAGAATAAGGTATTCTGGGAGAGATTAAGGTTGGAGAGATGGTTTAAGAGATGGGTGTGGGAGATGGTATTGAATGCTTTAGACAGATCTAGAAGAACAGCAGAAACCATTTTTCCACAGTCATGGGCAAGACTTATTGTATCTAAGAAGGAGAGAAGTGCAGTGGTAGTACTATGGCCTGTACAGAAGCTGTGTTGGGTTGGAGTGATTAGTTGGTTATTGGCTAGAAATGGCATAAGCTGAATGTGGATGCATTTTTCTAGCAGTTTGGAAATTGGGGAGAGGATGGCTATGGGGCAGAAGTTGGAGATGTTGTTGTTTTTGCCTCCTTTATGGAGAGATAGAATGAAGGCAGTACGTCATAATTTGGGCACATAAGATTCCAGCATGGATCTATTTATCAGGATGCTAATGGGGAGAGTGATACCATCTGCGTCAATTTTTAGGAAGGAGGATGGGATATTGTCAGGGGCATTGGAGCAAGGTTTTAATTTAGAGAGTAATTTTTTTATATGGGAGGTTGAGATGGATTTAAGCTCAAATATAGGAGAGGATTGGGGGCAGAGAGTGCTGTAGGTGGAGGTGAAGAAAGGGTAGGCTGAGGGGAAGGGTTATTGTTAGGGAAGGCTTTGGTCAGTCCTGCTATGGAAGTAGTGAAGAAGGAGTTGAATAGAGTGGCTATTTCAGGGCCAAATTTGCTGGTGTCAGGGCAGGGGTTGCTTTTGGTACCTGGGTTGAGAAGAGAATTAATGGAATTCCAGAACTGTTTTGGGCTTTTTGATTGATTAGATTGGAGTTTAATATAGTAGGACTTTTTGTCTCTGATGATTTGTTTTTTAGCAATGTTGTGGAGTTGTTTATATTTAAGAAAAGTTTCAGGCTGCTTGTTTTGATGGTAAATTTTCCAGGATTTGTCTCTTTGTAGCATAAGTTTTTTGGTATCTTTGGTTAGCCATGGGGCGGTCTTGGTTTTTACTCTTTTTGTTCTTGGTGAAGCTAGGGAGTTGAGGATGTTTAAGAAGGAGGACTTGAAAAATTCTATGGCATTAGTTTTTAGGGGGCTCCAGTTTGTTTGGTTCAGGGAGTCAGAGAAGGTAGTTGGGTTGAAGTTTGCGAGGTTACATGTGTGGATGATTTTGTGTAGGTGAGGACAGGAGTGGGTAGCTCAGTGGATAAAAGCTGGCAAGTGGTCTCCTATAGGGTCGGGTGTGATGCCAGAGTTTAAGATGTTATTGGGATGGGATGCTAGGGTACAGTCTAGTGTGGTACCTCGGGGGTTTGTTTTATTGGGTCTGGTAATGGAGTTACTAAGTTGCGTATAGTTAAGTAGATTGATGGATATGGTGGGATTGGGGTTATTGGTTTTATTCCAATCAATGTTTACGTCTCCAAGTATATAGGTCTTGTGCTTAATATTAGACGAGGTCCAGAGGAGAATGTCCTCCAGAGTAGTGGTGGTGTTACCAGGGGGGATGTAGAGGGCAATGATACAAATGCTTTTGTGGTTATTTACTTTTAGCAGGCCTATTACAAGTTCTGCGTTATTGAATGGGGGAAATAGAGTTGAGGTAAGGAGTGATGGATAGTAGGTTAGAGCAGATTAAGGCTACCCCACCACTTTTTCTATTTAGGCGGTCATGTCTGAGGGACTGGAATCCAGGAGGGAGGATTTCACATAATGAATATGAGCTTTTAGCCAGGTTTCGAACATGGCTACAATGTCGGGTCGATTGTAGTCTAACCAGGCATGGAATTGGGTTACTTTATTTCTTAAACTTTGGGCATTGATGGTGAAGAATTTGAGGAATTTATGGTTAGCTTTATTGTTTGAGGTGGTGAGATTAGTATTACAGGTAGTGTTTTGTCCAGGATTTGGATGTATGTCTCCTGCTAAGCAGAGGTAGTTAAGGAAGGGTAGTAGTATTTTTGATTTGGTGTTTAATAGTTGTGGGAAGCAAGGTATTAGTTTAGGTTTGTAGTACTTAGTTGAGGGGTGGAAAAGTTTTATTTTGAAGTAGTGGAGTGGGTTGAACTAGTGATGTGGATATGTTGTGGAATTATGTTTTTGAGTGATAAGAAAGGTGGTTGGGAGTGGGAGGATAGGATAGGAAGGGTGGGAGGACTAGGTTATAGGAGTAGGAGGTAGCATGATATAAAGGGAGTAAGACTAAAATGCAGATAGATGGAGTGAGAATGGTTTGAGGTAGGAGTCTAGGCATGATGGATATGTGTTAAGATGTAGTAGTGGAAGATGATAGCCAAGACAAATTAAGGTGCAAGTTCTTTTTTTTCACACAAATGTATGCCTGTGTTTGGAATGGCTTTCAATGAAGAACTACAGAAGGTTGTAGGAACAAAAATAGTGGGGACATCAAGAATATGGGCAGATATTACTTAACTGAAAGCTCACTGAACATCTGTTTATCGAACAAAATACAGTGAACATTCACTTGAGTGAATGTTCACTTCAACAAATTGTTTAACCAGGGAAAGGAAAGAGTTGGTTATCATCGGAAATTTGCCCTTTTCCCCACTGTAGTGCATCCCAGAGTTGGTATTATATATAGTTAAGGGGTGTGTGGGGGGCACAGGCCCCCACACTGGGGGGGGGGGTATGGGGCACAGCCCCTCACCTGGGTAGCTTTGAAAAACTGTGTTGTATGCGATGTTCGGAATGTTGGCCAAGTCCTAACTTCCCCTGCGTAGATAATTAATTGAAGTGAATGTTCACTAAAGTGAACGTTAAATACATTTTCTTCGATGAACAGAGATTTGATGCAATAAGGTTTCGATGAAGTAATATAGACCCCAACAATATATGGGACAGATATAAAAAACTTAATTAGATACAGGAAAATCTAGGATATAATTAAGGAAGGAACTGTAACTTGTGTATTACACATTTAATTGAATAGCCTAGGTGGGTTGAAGGTCTCTTATCTACCAACAAATTGTACATGTCTATGTTAAATATACAGTGTTCGTCTGTCACATTTGATTACATTTATTTAATGAGTATACATGTAGGCTGATTTTTATGGACACTTTATAGCCATAACTTGAAAAATACAAAAAAATGATCTAAAAATACATACCAAGGATATAATTATATACAACAACCACAGCAGTAGCAGTAGAGCAAGAATGAGTATACAACTAGCAAATAAACAACAATGCAAAGTGCACACACACACACACACACACACACACACACACACACACACACACACACACACACACACACGCACAAAACTAATACATTAATCAAGTTGAACCATGAAGCCATTATGCTAGGCGACTTTAATATTGATTGGACCTCACTTAAATCACCCCACCCCTCAAACCATATTAACCTTTATGGATTCTCACAGCTTGTACAAACCACTACTATGGTAGACAAAACCTCAAAAAAAATCAATACTAGACTGGATTCTCACCAATCACCCATCTTTCACCCATAATTTTGGTATACTACCTGACACTCTAAGCAACCACCTCCGAACCTTCTTCATCAGAGACCAAACAAAACTCACTAGAACTAGCTCTCTTAAACATATCAGATACACTAAAAACTTCAAGGCCGATGACCATAATACAATCCTTAAACACTCTAACTGGTCCCCTCTTTTAACACTTCCTTTAAATGAAGCAGTTGAGTATTTCAACACCATCTTCTTAAGCCTTTTCAACCAACTTGCTCCACCAAGACAGATCCACACTAAAACCATCTATGCCCCATGGCTTACCAAGAGCACTAGGCAACTTGTGAAACAAACAGACAAAGCATGGGACAACTGGCGCAAAAACAAAACTACTCCTAATAGGCAAACATTCTTACAACTGAGAAACTGTAAAAAAAACAACTCAGACTAGACAAACAAAAATATTATAGGGAAATTCAAACTAAGCATAATACCAACCCACAAAATTTCTGGGCCACTATAAACAGTATTCTCCAACCAGGTAAATCACCAACTCCTCATCCAAACATGGACACCACCTCAATAAACACAGCCACCCAATTCAATGAGTTATTTACCAACTCTATATTAAAGCTGTCAACAGACCCACACTCCTCAACCCCCACTAGACTATATTACCCATCAAATAATGCTAACTCCTTCACCCTTCAACTTGTACCAACTACACCCTCTATAGACACCTAACCAAACTTAAA
This sequence comes from Protopterus annectens, assembly GCF_019279795.1. Lineage (NCBI taxonomy): Eukaryota > Metazoa > Chordata > Ceratodontiformes > Protopteridae > Protopterus > Protopterus annectens. The sequence goes on along the minus strand of NC_056747.1, from coordinate 653,652,196 downwards.
CACACCACTTTAGCAGTAGACAAACTACCTGCCAAATTCCTACAAACAGCCTCCAAAGCCATTTCTTACCCAATCTTGATAATCATTAATAGACCAATCTTAGAACAAAAGGTGCCACTTCTTTGGAAAATCTCCCACATTATACCAATACACAAAGGGGGCAACTCCACTGACCTAACAAACTACCGCCCTATACTTTCCCCACTGGCTAAAATACTGGAAAAATGTATCCACACCCAGGTCCTAACACATCTCCTCTCCAACAATCTTCTTGCCAAAACTCAACAAGGATTTCACCACAACCATAGCACTACCACTGCACTCATCCATTTTAGTAACATAGTAAATATGCAATGCAACAACGGCCAACTAGTGTCTGCAGTTTTCCTTGACTTATCAAAGGCGTTTGATACAGTCTCACATGCAAAACTAACAACATCACTCTCAGAATTAAAACTAACTACCCCCACTTTTTTATGGTTTCAAGAAGATCTCTCCTAAAGCCAACAAGTTGGTTAGTGGAAAAACTCCTTTTCCTCCCTACTTCCTTTAGGACTACGAGCACTCCAAGGATCAACCCTAGAACCCCTACTTTTCACTATATTTACAAATAATCTTCACAAAGCTACCCCTCTAGCAAACCTGGTTCAATATGCTGGTGACTCCACTTTAATCTGCCCTCACTCTCCAAAAACATCAAATCAAGACTCAAGAAGCCTTTACATCCATCGAAACCTGGCTTACAAACTCCCAGCTAATACTAAATCCTAAAATGACCCAACTTATGCTCTTTCATCCTTCCAAAGCAGCAGTACCTACTCCCACATTCTCTAATTCGGCATCAGATAATACCCCTATCTCCCCGTCACACAAACCAAATTACTAGGGGTCATTATTGACAATAATATGAAATTTGACAAACACATAGCTCATTCAATAGCCAAAATCAATAAAAAACTAGGTACTCTTTACAGATGTAAAAACTTCCTAACCAGCAACAGTAAAGTTACCCTAGCTCATACCCATCTTCTCTGTACCTTACTGTATGCTTCTCCTGTCCTAATTAATCTAAACAAGAGTGATTTAAACAAGCTATCTGTATGCTACAACAAAATACCAAAATCCGCCACAAACTTCTCCTACCGCACCCACCACTGTCAGGCCTTAAAATGGCTTTCCTGGCTGGAACTCCCTAACACCCTAGCTCTAAACCAAACAAGCTCATTAAATACTGTACCAACCTGAAAAAACTCCAGCCTTACAAGACCTGATCATACTCTACTGCAATAACCGAGAACCTAGATCCACTAACAAGGCACTAATTGCAATCTCCAAAAGCCATTACAGCTCTGGTGACTCCCTGTATTCTAGCAACATTGCCAAGACTTGGAATTCCATACAACTACAAGTCAGGGTACAACCTAACAAAATCATCTTCAAAAACAGCTTATTTCCCACCTAAACAACTCCTGGACATGCAGCTGTCTAGCCCCTGGCTGACATATTCTAACTCCTTTCCCCTACCCACTATCTAACCTCCTCTTTAAAACTCCCACAGATGCACTATATATTATCACACATTACTTATAACTGCCTAGCACCTGGATGACATATTCTAACTCCTTTCCCCTACCCACCATCCAACCTCTTTAAAACTCCCACAGATGCACTATATATTATCACACATTACTTATAACTGCCTAGCACCTGGCTGACATATTCTAACTCCTTTCCCCTACCCACTATCCAACCTCCTCTTTAAAACTCCCACAGATACACTATATATTACTACGCGTTACTTGTAACTCCCTAGCACCTGGCTGACATATTCTAACTCCTTTCCCCTACCCACTATCCAACCTCCTCTTTAAAACTCCCACAGATACACTATATATTACTACGTGTTACTTGTAACTCCCTAGCACCTGGCTGACATATTCTAACTCCTTTCCCCTACCCACTATCCAACCTCTTTAAAACTCCCACAGATGCACTATATATTATCACACATTACTTGTAACTGCCTAGCACCTGGCTGACATATTCTAACTCCTTTCCCCTACCCACTATCCAACCTCCTCTTTAAAACTCCCACAGATACACTATATATTACTACGCGTTACTTGTAACTCCCTAGCACCTGGCTGACATATTCTAACTCCTTTCCCCTACCCACTATCCAACCTCCTCTTTAAAACTCCCACAGATACACTATATATTACTACGCGTTACTTGTAACTCCCTAGCACCTGGCTGACATATTCTAACTCCTTTCCCCTACCCACTATCTAACCTCTTTATAACTCCCACAGATGCACTATATATTATCACACATTACTTATAACTGCCTAGCACCTGGCTGACATATTCTAACTCCTTTCCCCTACCCACTATCCAACCTCTTTAAAACTCCAGATCAGATAACGCACAAGTGGTAAGAGCAAAGCACAGTAGGTATTCCAAGATATCAAAACGTCCAATACTTCAATAGTGCCAATGCGCCAATAGTTATACTCTAAAGGAAAAATGCAGCAACTAATTCAGTATAAGGATCAAAAATTTAATGTATAAAACTCATGAGCAGGTTAGCGCTTTATACTGAATTAGTCGCTGCATTTTTCCTTTAGAGTATAACACATTACTTGTAACTCCCTAGCACCTGGCTGACATATTTTAACACCTTTCCCCTACCCACTATCCAACCTCTTTAAAACTCCCACAGATGCACTATATATTAATATGCATTACCTGTAACTGCCTAGCACCTGGCTGACATATTCTAACTCCTTTCCCCTACCCACTATCCAACCTCCTCTTTAAAACTCCCACAGATGCACTATATATTATCACATGTTACTTGTAACTGCCTAGCCCCTGGCTGACATATTTTAACTCTTTTCCCCTACCCACTATCCAACCTCTTTAAAACTCCCACAGATGCACTATATATTATCACACGTTACTTACCAACTCACTGCTGCCTACTCTCCACTGTCCCATCTGTACCCACTAACTCTCCCAAAGACTAAGTTGAAAAGCTTTCCCTTAAAATGTCAATGCACCACATATGAACTTGTCTATATTCTCCTTTTTTAGTTTTCCTTTCTTGTCTTATCTTCAGTACATCTTCAAGATTATCTCTACTAAACATACTGTATGAACAACCATCATATGTTACTACCTGCTATACTTTTAATTGCATGTCTAAACCTCTATGCATATGTAAATATCTTATGCAGTCATATGTTATTATCTGCTATATTTTTATAAGTGAATGTGTAAACCACAATGCTCATGTAAATGTCTTATGTATTGTATGTTAGCAGTTGCTCTGGAGCTTTTCTCCCCGGGCCTCCGCTGAAAACAGACAGCTCTGTCCAGTTGGACCTCACCAGTAAACAAATGTAAAATAAATAAATAAAATAAAGGTTGTTCAGTATACAGCTATCATTCTTGTAGACTGGATCATCTATATAACCCCCAAAGAAGAAGATATGAAACAATTTGGAAGGCAATTTTACTCCATTAAGGATGCATGTTTGATCTGCTATATATGAGACAACTTGTAGTATAAATCTAAATGTCACAAACTGTGGAATGGAGCCAGTGGTACTCTGTGCCACAAATATATGCCACATCTATTTTTTTAAGTTCTGAATATGGTGAACATCTAAGTCTAATTAAGCAAAAAACATTTTGGATAATCAACACTCATGTTTTTTTTTCCAAGAATTGCTAATAACATCTAAGCCAAATACCTGTTTTCAGGTGCTTCTTCTTCCCAAGGCCCACATGCTTATTAACCTCTATATTCAAAACAATACTGCATGCCAGTGGTTTCTGGGAGGTAAACAGTTTTATATATTTGCAGATAAGTGCTTAACCTATAGTTGTGTCCGTCTTCCTAGATACAAATCAAAATGAAAAAAATGAAACATCACAATTAGACCTCTAAGTTAATGAGACAACCACAACCACAGCAATTAGAGATAGATGAGTTCAGTCTTCTACCACAAACAGAAGGCATTTGTCTATGCCACCTGTGACCTGGATCTTGGAATACAGATTATATTCTGGAAGGTTTGGCTAAACCAAACAGGATGAAGCAGTTGGCAGCCAACTCTCCTGTCCTTGAAAAATGGTAGTGGGTTTATCACAGCCTTCATAACCTCTGGTGGAGACAAGGCACAACATGGGCATACCACCTGCTGAAGAAGGGAGTGATGGATATTCAGTGCATCACACGCAGGTACATTCATTATTCACAATGATGTCAGGGCTCTGACTAGGGATTCTAACTGGGCGTTTTAGCTATATGGGTCTCTTTCATGAGAAATTGATTGGCACTGCAGTATAGAGGCATATCCGGAATCAGCTAAAAAGTAGCAATTTAGGTATACAGGGTGGGGTGTCATAAGGGCCACGCTAAAGAACTGAAGGCAATCAGAGGTAATGTAAAAAAAGATTTATTAAGAAAATATAAATTAGAGCACATATTGGGCACACAAGTAAGTATTTCCTCAAAATTGTCTTCAGCATCTGACTTTCCTTTTGCACTCTTTCATATCCCCTCTTGAATCACTTGACACTTTTGCTGAAGGCAAAATTACCGGTCTGATTTTCTGCTATATTATCACTTTGTAAAGTATCTCCTTTTGGGTCCCATTTTCAATGTAAACATCTGCATTAGATGGTGGTACCTGAACTCTCCCTGTCCCTAAGACAGATTGTAAGATATCACTGCTTATTGGGCTGCACACTTGTATCCGATGTGGTCATCAAATCTGCTACAGAGTCTCTCTCAACCAAACTGAAGAAATCTAAGCTAATAATGTCTCTTCTGAGTTGGTTTTCCATGCCCCACAGCATGATTAGGGCTCATCTCTTAATTTCAGTAATGGCCTCAAAAGACAAATCAGTAGCTTAAACTTCGATTCAGTAATCCATGCTCTGAATGATGGAAAGTACTATCTGTGTCAGTGAAGTGTAAATCTAGTTTCTGAAATGTCTTACTTAGTATATCTGATTACTGAGAGCACCATTTATCTCCTCTGTTGAGTAAATCTAGCATCATAAGTACCTAATATCCTTTGGAAAACCATCAATGCAAGTTAATTACTCCATCGCTAAAATGCCCTTAAGAGTTGACCAAGTAGTAAGGGATTTGGGAACATATGTAGACAGCAATCTGGCTTTTGACCAGCATGTGGCTAATATAATAAGAGAATAATTCTATGCCACCCTCCACCTGTATGATACTTGGGTCCCAAATGGTTTGGGGTGCTTGGATAGACTTGTAAAGGCCCTAATAACAACCTGTGAACCTATATCTGACCTAGTGAAGGTACCATCTGTCTCCTCTATAGTGTAAATCTAGCTTTATACGTACCTGACACTATATCTGACTAAGGGACATCACCAGCTGCCACCTTAATGTTGTAAAACTAGCTTCAGAAGTGCTTGACTTAGTATATCTGACTGAGTGTGAACACTGTCTGTCTCCTCCTTGTAGTATGAATGTAGGCCTCAGATGTATATGGCTGGATGGGAGTACCAATTATTTCTTATTTGTAGTTCAAATATGAAGTGTATTAACTTAGTGGGAATGACCTTGTAGGAGTAACACTTTTCTGGTCCCTGAGTATATTCCACCGATATATTCACAGTGGCTTCTTTGCTGCCCAAAGTGAATACTGCCCTTTACTGTTACCAGTAATTATATGGGATCCGTACTCTTTATCGGACGGCCGTTTCACCGAAAGTGAAATAGCCGAGCATACTTTCGTGAAAGTGCTTTACACAGAAACAGCACTTTCACCAAAAGTGTGCTTAAATTAGGATAAAAATGTGGGGAGATGGCTGTTGTTAAGATCGTAGCACAGTGGGGAAATTCCCTTTTCCCGACTGTAGTGCGATCTCTGAGTGAGAATATAAATGTGAGGGGGGGGGGGGCTTGCCTCCCTGCATAAATGTGAGTATTGTGCATTTTTTTTATTTTGTTGTTTCTTAGTTTTTTTAACACACTTTACTGAAAGTGCTTTTTCAGTGAAAAGCACTTTCACTAAAGTGTGTTCGGCCGATGTGGTTTCGGTTGTTTGAGCTTTCACTCAATATTATGAGATCCGATTATATATCACAAAATTCTACTCATAACGGTAAATATAATGATAAAAATATGACACCATCCTAAAATAATGCGTCATATATATATTTAACAGAGATATTATTATACCACTGAATACTGAAAATTAAAAGAAAAGCAATGTTCTACTCAGTTGTGATTAAACCAGGAAATGTCAGAACACACTGAAAAAAATTGCTTGTTTTTAAGAAGCATGCTCTTTCTATGCTGGGTCAAAAACACTTTTGAATTCAACAGCAGGGCAGAAAAAATATACTTCTAAAACATATTTTTCTCCTCTCCTTCTCTGCCCTTACTGTTGAACTCTGCTTTAAACCATTAATTGAGAAAGCTACTAGGCTGAATCCTAAAGATCTCAGTTTTCTCATGCCAGTTATGACTGATCATTACAAGAAGTATTCGTTTATACATGTCCTTGGGCTTTTCGTCTGATCTACTGAGTGATTAGAGTGCTTTTAGTGAACAGAAATAACACCTGCACAGAAATAGCTTTCACCTAAGTAAAGAATGATAGGTCAGTCATTTCCATTAATGGGTAGCATGCATCATTGCAACAGCTGGATTGTGATCACTCTTTAAGATGGTCAGTTATGAGGCTTTTGTCAGAAAACTCAGGCAATGATCTTGGGTATTACAGGGAAAAACACTTGAGGACAGCTCTGTCACTGGCATTTAGCATATAGGCATTATTTAATCTCGATTATTTATTCATTTTTGGTTCAAGTGACCCAGTACATCTGAGATTTGTCCTAGGTTATATGATGTCTACCACTTACATGCTTTACTGGGGGGGATTGTAGTCACTATGTCACGTACCACATACATTTGCATGAAACAAGTATGTTACATTAACTCCTTTTAAAATGCACTGTCCATCTGGGATAATGGATTAACTTTCTAAACTTGAAGATAACATTTTTGCACTCTGTAAAACATTGCATTTATTATTTTCCCATTGAGAATGATAGTAATATAATACTAATGCAGCACTACTATTGTAAATAAGTACACTGATATGATCAACGTCAGTTAGCCAAAGGTAGTTTTTATAGCAGGGGACATAAAGGACATAAAACATCATCCTTGACACCTTAATATTTTATCATATTTAACAAACAGCTATGTAGAAGATGATGAAGCTGCAATAATATATTCTGTACTATAAGTGGTTTCTGACCGTTTTTTTTTTTTTCATGGCTCTTTTATTTTCTCTTTTCTGCCTATTTTGTCTTCATGGTAACATGCTCAGAATGACATCATGAGAGTTATCAATTATGATTTTTTATACAAAAATAAAATATTAAGGGTAACCAAAATGAAGTCAATATGTGGGTTCCATTCAACTGGTGTTTTACTTTAGTTAATCCAGAAAAACAAGCTGAGTCAGCAAACTGTGACCTAAAACACTATTTATTCTTTATAGTAACATAAAGACAGTTGACCAGACCGGTTTCGGCTGGTAAGAACACACAGTGACACTGAGGAATGCTGTGTGTTCTTACCAGCCGAAACCGGTCTGGTCAACTGTCTTTATGTTACTATAAAGAATAAATAGTGTTTTAGGTCACAGTTTGCTGGCTCCGCTTGTTTTTCTGGATTTATCTTAATTTTGGTGCCGTGCAATTGTTCCAATGCAGGAGGTTCGATTTGTGTGTTACTTTACTTAATCACAAGTGGTGTAAAAAATGATCTAATTGCAGCTAACCTAATGATAGAGCCCAGTAGATTTTACTAACTAGAACACTGATCATAAGAAAAGTTTATGATTTTATGACCACCGATATGAGTTTTCTTATAGGTTTTAAGTAATATTGCTGTTTGCTTTATAACAGTGGATTGGATTATTCACGTTGTTTGTGCACTTCCAGAGTTTTTTGTCTTTCTTTCACAGGAGTGTGACTGTTGAGGTGTTATACATATAACTTAGGGAGCTGTGGAGGGGGAAAATCTCTTTCCCTGTATGAAAGGTGCAAAGATGACTGACCATCCCCCTTTTAGTCACACTGGGTTAGATGAAGTGTGTTTAGATTAGTTGTGTTAAATCATTTATGCTTAGATATTCCATCTTTAGATCAAATGACATACACTGTTATACACACACACACACACACACACACACACACACACACACACGTATGGAAACACACTCGTGTGCACGCACACACATAAACATGTGAATCTATGGCAATTGATCAAAGTACTAAAAGACTAAATTATGCAGTGGTGGTGCTGCGGTAGCGTTGTCGCCTCAGCGATTCTCAGCTAGAGCGTCTTCTGTGTGGAGGCATGCGTGAATGGGGCGTGCCTTCGTTGAAGGTTGTGCATCAGAGCTGGTAACCAGGTATGTACAAATCCACTACCAATCATTAGCGGACCGGAGTTCCACTGTGGCGACCCCTAACTGGGAAAAGCTGAAAGACACAAACTAAAAGACTAAATTATGCGCAAATGGACCCAGTATAATGAACAATCAAACCAAAGAACAGCTAAAGTATTGAAATATAACAAATTGCAAAGGAGACAGTTTCCTCTTGTGATCCATTAACTCTACCACTTATTTTAGACATAATCCTTTGCTGAACAGTGGTAGTATTATAGGAAGGATGTTCTGTGGTAAGATGGAGGTTTGAGGTAAGAAATACGGTAAGGTGTAAAGCTGAGGTAAGAGGTCGGGGAAGGGACAGGGTAAAGGTTAGCATATATTACTAATGTGAAGCACAGGGGAGAAGCCTTCTCGCAACTATACCACTACATAAGACATCTAGGCCATACAAGACAGACACACAGACCAGCAAGTGCACACACACACACATACATACATATGTACATACATACATACATATATAAACACACACAATACACCATTGATCCCCTGATCTAGACCCTTATTCCAATCCACAAGCACTCACAAACACATGACCACCCCTTAAAGCAAACACTTTTCATACACTGGAAAATGATGGCATTAAGACTAAAAAAGCACACTTACCTCCAAAATGCACTGCTCCTGTGCGTTTGATAAATTAAGTACAGACAACACATTTGACAAAACGATCATTCAATCTGTTGCCAATATCCCTCTCTCTCTCTCTCTCTCTCTCTATATATATATATATATATATATATATATATATATATATATATTTATATATATGGGTCTAATTCATAATGTTGAAAACCCACATACTCGAATTACATAACATTGAGACAATCATAGTGAAAACACATTTACTCGAAATCTTAAAATAATAAACCCCGGAACATTGAACTTTTCAACCTACCTTGAGTCCAGTCTTCACTTAAAGAAACAGTGCTCCGTTTAATTACAGCCTACACTAAATAAGTATCAGCAGTTTTGCAGGGGGAAAAGCCCCCATGTGGGGGGCTGTGCCTTCCACAACCCCTCTAACTTATATATACCAACTCCAAGATCACACTACAGTGAGAAAAGGGTACATTTCCCAGTCCTCACCATACTGCAATCTCCATTTCAAACCGCTGATACATATTTAGTACTATTACTTAAAAATAGACCCATTGCTCATCACCAGAGTAAGAGTTGGCCTGGGAGAAGCCATCATTCATGCAGCTATAAGGGGTGGTTTGACCTTTTTTACTTGCTGAACCAACCTTCCTGTGCATGGTGAGCCTAGCACTCAGGAGGTTATGCAATGGGCTGACTCTGCAGGCAATCCTTTTACTTCTGCAAGAGGCATTACCTCGAGGCAGCCCCACCCCCCTGGGAATCACAAGCAATGATTTTCCTGGTCTCCACCAGGGAATTACCTCCAACTGCATGTCCACCCCAAGTATGCACAGCCCTTCCCATCCCAAGGGTGAGGCAAGATGTCTATCCCCCTTCACCCATCCCCCATACCGGCTTCTTCAGTGTTGATAATCAAACCCTGGTGATATAAGTCACAGTAAGGGCTCCATCTCTCTCTCTCTGCAGTGGAGCCAGACTGACTATTTGATGAATGCTGAACGTTAGCAGTAGTATCAGGCAGCCAGGATGATATCCTTTTGTTAAAGAATATGAGAATGTCACTAAGTATGGTTCTTGTGAGAGGCAATAATATCAAAGTGGAAAGGAGACTGGGCTACAGAGGTGGGTGGTGGGACAGATTCATGTCGAGTTGCTGACGGTAATTTCAGCGAATGGAAACAAACTGAAAAGTGTTTCCCGAAACTACATTCAATGAGCATTACAACATATTTGCCCATAACTACCTTCAGTGAACATTATAACAAACTCCTTGCACCCCCCATCCCCCGGACTTGTATACCAACTCCAAGGTTGCACCCCAGTGGCAAAAAAAGCAAACTCTACTGTTGGTAAAATTAGTTTGTGTGAACAGTATTTACTCTTTCTGTGTTCACAGAAACAACATTTGTCCACGTGATACATTCCTGGTGGGAAATAGTTGGCAGAAATATTTATGTTTTTGTTTCCTCTGGTAAGATACTGAACATGATGCCGGTTTGGGTCGGTGACAGATTGGAAGTGGGCTGCTATCATTACGGAAAAGTCCAATGTAATAAAAATGATAGCAAACTTTATTCTCCAAATGCCTAGCCAATACCTTTACTATAAAAAATACATTTATTGTGGTGGCTAGAAAAGAATGTCAGATTTTAAACAAAATTTACTTAAAGTAGCTATGCTTATTTGATGGTAGTGAAAATAAGTTCCAGTTATTGAAACTTTTTCCTAATTGTCAGGATAGTCACATGCTTTCAGTGCTTTTGTTGGATACATTGGAGGGCTTTATTTGAAGATATGTTAAAGGGCAGAGATGACTGTGGTTGATTTTCATATCTCAGCACTGGGGGTAGGTGCTGGATACCACAACCAGGAATCATGACAAATGATGCGTTTAGTACTAAGTGATGGCACACCTGGTATGCTTCTGTAACTCTCATTGGCTCTTAAACATGGAAGGAAAAGGAGACAGCAAGAGTACCACAGTATGTGAGGAGATATCAGGATATTGTAAGTCTGTGCAGGCACACAACATCTGAGATACCACAGCATGTGAGGAGATATCAGGCTATTGTAAGTCTGTGTAGGTCCATGACATGTAAGATACCACAGTATGCGAGGAGGTATCAGGATATTGCAAGTCTGTGTAGGTCCATGACATGTGAGATACCACAGTATGTGAGGAGGTATCAGGATATTGTAAGTCTGTGTAGGTCCATGATATCTGAGATACCACAGCATGTGAGGACTTATCAGGCTATTGTAAGTCTGTATAGGTCCATGATATGTAAAATACCACAGTATGTGAGGAGATATCAGGATATCGTAAGTCTGTGTAGGTCCATGACATCTGAGATATCACAGTATGTGAAAAGATATCAGGATATTATAAGTCTGTGCAGGTCCAGGACATGTCAGATACCACAGTATGTGAGTAGATATGAGGATATCGTAAGTCTATGTAAGTCCATGACATGTGAGATATGGAAGTCTGAAGTCATGGGTAAGATGAAACTCAGGAGGCAGTAGATCCAGTATAAATCAAAAGGAAATATCAATCAGTACATACATTTTTGCAAGGAGTTTTGTTCCCCTCCAGCACCTCCCCAAATAATTATATATACTCTAATGTTATACTGCCCTGAAATAAAGTGAATAATTATTTTTAATGCTAAACCAGTTATTCACTTAACTCTTGCATTCTGCATTTTAGGAATTAGTTAAATTAATTAGTGCGGGGTGCAAACCCCATTTGAGGGGCTATATTTCCTAATCACAGTTTATAAATTATTTATATGTTATTTATACTATTTTTACAGTGAAGGCAAAGGGGTTGCAAACATTTTATATTGCAGGTAAAATGTCTGCAAGCATCTGGTTTCAGTTCAGAATTTCTTACACTTACTTAATATTCTAGATTATATTGAAATGGCATCACTAATAAACTCTGGATTTATAAAATAACTTAGGTGACTTTGAGGGGTGCCAGTCAGTTGTATGAAGCCAGTTTCAGCAACTGCAGTTACCAGAAAGTAATTTTGATGACTATCACTTTCAGTGCTAATGGACTTTGAACTTTTCTCCACTGCTGTATGAATGTGGAGCAGGTATGCATATAATTTTACAGGGGTGTCCTTCTGTATGGGAGGTCTAAAGGATGTGCTTCCTGCAAAAACACATTTTGTGGTTTGTTAAATGTGGCTTTCAGAGAGTTAATGTCACAACAATTACACTCACTGAAATTTTGTTCTGGAAACAGATACAAATCCACTTAGAGATGCTTTGAAACAGACATTTTTTTTCAAAATATCCCATGTTAAGCTTTATATTCTACACTTTAGTACTATAACATAGACCATTAAGTACCTTTTAGTTTGTGTTCCATTTCAGTATTAATTCTGTGTTTGTTTGGTGTGCATGCAAATCTTAACTTTTCTTAATGCGTTGAAAGGCTTTAATTGTACATGTATTCCTTTGGTGATAAGTACAATATTGTGGTTGTTCCACTAAACATAATTAGCTGATATATATTTTTTCCACATAATTTTTATTGATTTTTATAAGTGCAAATGTAATAAACTACTAACAATAAAAATAAAACTAACTATATACAGTGTCCATAACAGATAAAATGTGAATGTATTGACAAAAAGTTAACAGTTTTTTAAGTTTCAACCAAGCCAGTTGTTTATGTGTCATTCTTGAGGTTCCTGAAGTTAAAGTCAATAATTCTCTATTACATACAATTTTGGCCAAAGATAAAAACTCCATAAATGATATATATATTTTTTTACTTTTCCAATTTAAAGTAATGATTTTTCTTGCTATTGCAAGGAGAGACCAGAGAAGGTGCACTTGTGTACCTGGAATGAGCGCTGGTATCAGGGCATTAATTAATAATAATGAGTCAGTCACTTCACATTTATTGACCACAACACTGTTATAAAAGATTTAAATTCCAGCTAGAAAGAAATTACATTGCATTTTATAAACATATGTGCCCAGTCAGCACAAACCACTTCTTCACATTTCCAGCATTCAGATATTTCATTTCCCGACATCAGTGCTATTTTATGAGGAGTAAAGAAACTTTTGTGAATGAACTTCCATGTGTAAAGTTTCCAAAAGGGAGAGGATGTGGTATTACTGACTGACCTAAGTATTATTGCTCTCGCTTTTTCCGAAAATCTGAATTTATTAACTTTTTCTGCATAATTCCATAGAGATTCATCTGGGGTTTGCATGTCCATACGCAGAGTTCTATATAGTCTTGACACTTAAAACCTAGCATTATTGCATAATGCATTAATTTCACAAAATAATAATAGAATTTTGGGTCTAGGTGTGGATTTCACTGTTTGATTTATTTTGAATTAATTTACTATATACTCTCTGAATGTTTGTATATTTAGCCAATTGTTTTGGTTTATGTTATATCTTGCTATGAGAGAAGTGACCTCCTGTGTATAATTAGTGTCAAGAAATTGATACCAGAATACTAATCCATTTCCTTTCTTCTATTTTTTTCATATTATAAGAGTCCAGACATTTATTTGTGAATGCTACAGGAAACATTAAAAATAAAAGGTCCCTTTGTCTTGTAATTTTTGTTCATTATTTGTTTGAATTTCTTTGCTATGAAATTAACAAAGGGAGAATAGTTTTCTTTTTTACTTGTATTGTAGCAAACAAAAGTTTTTTTTATAGCCAAATAAACTTTTTCTGTTTCAGTGAAGATATCATTATTTATTACTTCCCCTGTATTAGTGTCTAATATTGTTTTATGTAAGTTTTTCTAGTTCAATGTGTATCTGTAATTTAGGCATTAATTTATGATGTTAAGAATAGTTGATTCTGCATATAGTTCAAAGTGTGGAAAGGTTATTCCTCCCTCTTCCCAATTTCTGTAGTGCCAAGCATGAATAATTCTTGTTTTTTAGGAAACCATAAGAATTTAACTAATAAGGAATTAAGTTGTTGCATTAATTTTTTTGGAAGGAGAAGTGATTATGGTTTGGGAGATATACAAAATTTGAGGTAATATAATAATTTTAACTAAGATTAAACTTTCCTTCATGGTAAATAACATTTTTTTCCATTTGTCTAAATAGTCCTTAACAGTATTTATTAACATTGTATAATTTATTTGTATGGTATCTTTCCAATTTGTTTTTTATATATATTCCTAAGTATTTAAACATAGTATTTGTCCAGTTAAAGTTACTATGTTTTTCCAGAACAGAGTTTATTTTTTCGTTCAACAAAATGGTTTCAGTTTTGTTATGATTAAAGTTTAGACTTGAAATCATTTCAAAATTATGTAGAGAATTTATAATGTGTTCTATTGAAGAATCTATGTTCCCTATTGTTAATAGGATGTTGCCAGAAAAAAAGCTAAATTTTGAAGGTATATTTTGCATTAATATCAAAACTATTTCTCTTGTCATTAGTTCTTATGTAGTTAGCCAAAGGTTCCACTGATAAAGCAAATAATAAGGGTGATAAAGGACACCCTTGCTTGGTGCCTTTCAATATTTTAAGTGGCCCTGATAGAAACACTCCTATTTTGATATATGATATGGAAGTAGTATATAATTTACTTAACAGTTTTATAAAATCTGAAGAAAAATTGTACAATTCTAATACTTTAAATAAATAAGACCAACTTATGGAACCAAAAGCTTTATCCAGGTCCAAACTAATCATTGTTAGTTCCTTTTTCTTTTTGTTTGCATAATCTATTAAAGTTAGAAGTCTAATGACATTATCTTGGACCTTTCTATAGGAGATAAAACCTGTTTGACCATCTGATATTATTTTTGGTAAAAACTGATTTAGTCTATTTGCCAGAACTGATGTAAAAATCTTGTAGTCTACATTTAGAAGAGAAATAAGGTGATAAGAAGTCACTAATTTAGGGTCTTTGTCATGCTTTAGGATGAGTGAAATCATGGCATATTTTCATGAAGGGAAAACACTGTCATTCATTCTAAATTCTTCAAAAGCATCTGTTAGAATCTTTACAGTCTCATCTGGGAGTATCTTATATATTTCCCCTATAATGCCATCAAGACCCGGAGCCTTATTGCTCTTAATGTTTTTTACTCTTTTCTTAATTTCCTTTAAATATATTGGTTTAAATATTTTAGTATTTTGTTCCTTTGTTAATTTTAGATTTATGTTTTTTTTTTTTCAAAAATTTATCTTTTGAAGTGATTATTTGGATTGGTGCTATTCAATGTTTCATGATGTTTTCTAAAAGCCTCTAGTATTTCTTTTAAGTCAGTTATATATTTAGGTATCTTCTTGGAATTATCTATAATTTATTTTATATGATTGGCATTTGTCAGACTTTTAGTAACTGCAAATCTATGCATATTTTTGGGATTAATTGAATAAGTTTGTAGTTTTATTCTCTCTAGGTTTATTGCTGCTTTATGATTCAAAATCTCTGTGTACTTCAGATTCAGTTGTCTTATTTCAGAGACTTTAGCAATATCTTTCATGTCTAGGTTCTTTTTTAGCATATCAATTTTTGTTTGTATTCTGGTTAACTTTTTGTCCCATTCCTTTCTTTTGTTTAGGTACCAATTTTATGTTTTACCATGTAGGTATGATTTTAATGTGTCCCAAATCATAATTCTAGAGGTCTAATTCATGTCATTGATATCCAGAAAAGATTGTCTTTCCTTTAACAGCCATTCCTTAAAATCTTTTAGGTTAGTAATATAAGCACACAGTCTCTGCCAAAAAATTAAATCTTTAGGTGTTATGTATATTTTAAAGAAGATAGCGTTGTGGTTGGATAGTGGACATGAACTAATCATAACTGCATGCATTTTAAACATTAAATCATTAGTAACAAAAATCTTACCTTTAGTTGTTTGTGTACCAAACCTATAAGAGTAGTGTGTATATTGAAGGGATTGTAACTCTCTTATGACATAGATATCTCTCAGGTTTGAAGTATTAATAAAATTGCTTAGCTTTTTGGCTGTAGCCGACAATCTAAAATTACCATTTTTAGTAGTGACATTCTTACACAAGATACAGTTAAAATCTCCTGCACAAATGATGTCTCCTTTAGCTTTAACTGAAATTAAATCTAAATATTTATTTGCTGTTTATGCTCCGATACCAGGTATCCAGTATATGCTAATTAAAGTGATATATCTTCTATTTATTTCCAGTGTTATCATGCTCAACGTGCCCTTTTTGTCTGTATATCACTCAATAATTTTAGGTACAGTTAAAGATTTTTTCCACAAAATCATAGTGCCCCTTCTCTTAGTCTGATAATGAGATTCAACAAGTATTGACTATCCATTGAAAAACTTCTACTCACATCATTTTCTATTAGATGGGTTTCTTGTATACAAGCAATGTCCACTTTGTTTGTTTTAAGATATTTACTTAAACTTCCTCTCTTTATATTATTATTAAGGCTATTAATATTAAGTGAAACACATTTATATGAAGATGTATTTGAAGAAACAATTTTGTATCATGTATTCTGTTACGGACAAAAACATAGCTTCAGACAAATTTATATTCACAACTATAATCAACTCCAAACATTGAATATAATATTCCTGATTCAATGAGCAAATCATTGAAGCCACCTTCTACCATCCTGCAAGTGTTAACCTTTCTTAGTCTAATGCTTCTGCCTTGGTTTAATGGAAAGTACAATATGCAACAAAACATATCAACTTTCCTAATGTGTATAATACAACTAATCAACTCTTTATAATGTCATTAAGCTACATGATAGACATCTCAGTTAAAAATTTATGAACATAAAACAAATTATCTAATGACAATGACACTAGCCAATCTATTATTCAAAAGATGTGTTTAAAATGTGTTAGGTAGTAGAATATGTAGTGCTCTTTACTAGTAATAAAATGAGCGGAGAAGTTCACAGTTATGCTAATATTAAAGATTCTTTCTAAGTTAGTAACACAATTATATCAAAACCTCTATGTTTTTTAAGATACTAAAACTTTGCAATAGAAAGTGATGAAGCTGATGACCTCCTAACCATAATTTAATTAACATTTAATATGAATTTCAAATACGAATAGTGAGAATTACATATCAAAACTTTTCATATCAGTTTATGTTAAGCACATTATAACCTTGTATACAGACTATGAAACACAAAAATGGATGACTCTAATAACTTTGGACCATATCATGTCCTAGTTATTCCCTTGTGAGAGGAATATTTAGAGTTTCCCCGATTATATCCCATTACTTTTGTGAAAGAAAAAAAAAGGAAATGGGAGACTGCGAGTATATACTTTAAACTATGTTAGAGCAAAAATTTCCAGAAACTCGCATGTGTGTAAATCATGTAGCTTGAAATAGTACATTTGTACATATCTAATTGATTAGTATATAGTAGGTTGATACATCATACACATTTCTAATCATGTAGTTGTCATATTAATTTTTCCTTTCCTCTTTAAATTCCTTATGTTGCAGAACTGTATGTCAAAGGTACTACAGTAGTTCTTTTAACTTCAGTTAAACAATTTCAGCTTACTCTGGTAGTACTGAACAGTATTAGATTGTGAATGTTTACTTACATCCTTCATGTTGATTGATATATTCTCACTATAGTAAGCATTCTTAATAAATATTTTTAAATGTAGAACCATTTTCTGTACCTTTCTGCTTCAAATTGCAAGCGTTTATGTTTCTGATGCTTGAACAAGTCAATACAGCCTTTACAAAGTCTAACTGCCATAATCTGACCTCTTTTGTGTCACGCAGCATCACACAGTGGAGACGAGAGTTCAAAGGTCATCCAATTCTTTCCTTCACTTCATATGTCCACAAAGGAATGCTGTGTGTGAAAAAAAAACAGCTGTACTGCACTCGAGACAGTCAGCAAGTGAAGCTTTTTGAAAATGCTGGTGGTAACAAGCGTCTCGAGGACTGTGTTTAGCAAGATCTTTACTTAGTGTGGGAAAATGAAAATCTGATATATTTTTGATGTATTTATCATATGCATTATTAAAAATCAAGAAACTTCCTTTTAAATTAATAGTTCTGGCTTTTGGAGATAGACTTGCTACCGTGGTAAAACAACAGACTCACGATTGCCATTACAGAACTGTATTATCTGGGAGTTTCATTTAGGCACATGAAGGAGAGAATCATTTACAGATTCTCATTTTCATAATGGACAATCACACAAACACAGGGGAGTCATACATCATTTGTGAAATATGTTGTACTGTCGAATTACAGAAGTTGGTTTATGTACACAATGGAATATAGAGTTCCCTAATCATAGAATATTTAGTTTATCACACAAATAACCCCTCACATATTCCTTTTTTATGTGAAAGGATTGTTTCAAATTAACTTAAGTGAGCAACATTGATTAACTAAGTTTCTAATGAACTGGGCTTTAGTCAATTTATAGAATTTTTATGAAAGAAGCATCCTGTGTGTGACTTAAGTACTGTATTCTAGCTCTCATGTACATTTGTGTTTGTTTTGCAATGACAGTTCACTATTTTAAAATATTTTAGTGCCACAGTGAATGTTATGTTGCAATTTATTAGATTTATAGTTGGGTTATGCATTGCTGTTAGTTTAGATAGAGATACCAGTCTGTTTTTCCAGTTATGCAGGCTAACTGGCTAGTTGTGGTCAGTGTTTTATTTTGTATTATTTTATATTACTTTAATTTAAAAGTTACAACTGTGACCAAATTTTGTCTCGATGAAATTGATTTAAAGACCATATGCAAAATATATTTTTCATACTGTCATTTTAACAGTGATTATGTAATCATTGTGTAAAATGAACTTTTTGCTTCAAAAATACATAGTTTTTTAGTTTCCTCACTGGAAAGTTCAACTGTGTAACTTCACGTACCATAACAGCAGATGTGCAGTGGCCTGAGCTATTAGTGTTACATCCAGCCAAGGATAGGTCTAACTGAATAGCTTTTTAAAACTTAAGGGGACCTGCTATGTACCCCTAACTGCCAGGATCTTGAGCAGAGCTCTATATAAGAGGGAGTTAGAGTGCGAAAAACATCAGAGCTTTCTTGCCAAAAGGACAGAAGCAATACCTCTGAAAGGAAAAATTCTAGGAAAGTAAAAGAAAAAAACAAGACTAATGCTATACTCAAGGCATATATGTGCATACCCTGACCTATTAGAACATCTAGTGTCACTGTAAGTTTACTTACACAACTGTACTATGTTCAGCATTAGATCACTGTTGCAGTAGCCTAAGCTTTTAGGGTACACTACCATGGATTAGTATCATACAGGGAGGAGGAAGCAGATTAGGAATCCAGGACCCCTTGAAGAATAGAACCAATAAAGCCTCTTCTGGACCTGGAAATAGAAGCCAGTTTTTAATGTTTGCAACATTATGTACACAAGACCATGCTGCTACCTCTAGAATACTTCTAGAGTCCACTCCTTTTCAGAAAGCCACCAATGAGGCC